>NC_066566.1:8608469-8640969 GCF_024679095.1 Eriocheir sinensis | reverse complement strand
CCCGCAGCTATCACAAGCCGCGATGAAATTCGCTAATTAGCACTGGAACACATTATTTATCTCACTCCTCCACTTTTTTCATTTGTTTCCTCTCGGGCCGCCATTATTTGCATTCTTCCTTTCCAAGCCACAGTAATTTACGGGCTGTGGCAGGGGACGGACTCATCTGCATCACATATTAATTTTGCAACTGGAGCAGAGTTTAGGGAAGGGCAGGCAAGGGTAGGGGATCACGGTGAGGGTGAGCGGCGGGAAGGGAGGCTGTGCTGAAGGAGGGCATGCGGCCAGTGCGGAGACGAGGCCGTGAGGTTATCAATTAAGCTGTTAAATGGAAGGGCATCCGGCAAAGTATGATATAGAAAGGTAAGGTCGTGGGATGTGAGGCTTGTTAGGAGGAAAGTGTAAGCTTCGGATAAGGTAAGGAAGATTAGACTGCATGTGCTGAGGGAGGGCATGCGGCCAGTGCGGAGACGAGGCCGTGAGGTTACCTATTAATTTAGCTGTTAGGTGGAAGGGCATCCAGCAAAGTATGATATAGAAAGGTAAGGTCGTGGGATGTGAGGCTTGTTAGAAGGAAAGTGTAAGCTTCGGATAAGGTAAGGAAGATGTTATTATGAGAAAATGAGTTGTGGGAAAAGCTGGTTGAAATCAAAGGATAATACATAGAAGATAAGCCGTACTGAAGACAGGCTGTGAAGAAAATATGGATATTGACATCTTGGAAGGGTAGACCACCGTTGGCAGATTATCGTACTTAGAGCCTCGTATTTACCAGTTTCTGAGCCATGCCCATAACTATTGCCAAAAAACACCAATAATTAACCATTTTAACGATAGCTATATATGTAGGTAGTTGTTGGAGTCAAGGAGGTAGTTTTATGGTCGGAAATATGCAAACATAGGAGGCTGAGTACGACAATCTGGTAACGCTGGGGTAGACTAAGTGGAAAGGGAATGTACTGCTGCGGCCTCGAAATGTTAGGTATAGATTATAGTTTTGATAGGTTGTAAGGGAAAGTTTATAATGGCAGGGGGAGCATGTGTTATATAGGAAGGGCTGGAGCACAGAGTTATATACATAGAGGATTCCCAGAGCCTGGATTTTGAAGCAACTGGCGGCCATCTTAGGGTGACGGATGGCGAGACTCAGTGGGCTGGAGCGGTAGTTAACATTTGGAGGGACTGAATGTTAGATGGTCAACCTAGGAAACTAAAAACAAGGGTGTGTGATGGTGGTGGTAGTGGTGGTGGTGGTATAGGCAGCAGAAGTGGCGGTAAAGTGGTGTTAATAGTACTGATGGAGGTGGTGTGGGTGGTTGATAAGTTTGGTGATGGTGGTGGTAATACCGCTAATGGATATAAATGATCTCCCTTTTGACCCCTCTCTCTCTCTCTCTCTCTCTCTCTCTCTCTCTCTCTCTCTCTCTCTCTCTCTCTCTCTCTCTCTCTCTCTCGCCATCACCATCGCCACCACACCCTTCATATTTTTCCCGAGACTTTAATTTATGAAACACCACCACCACCACTACCACCACTACCACTACCACCACCACCACCACCACTACCACTATCACTACCACTACTACTACTACTACTACTACCGCTACTACAACTCCAACAACAAAGATAACAACAACAGCAATGAACAGTACCACAACCCAAGACACAGCCACCGCATATAAACATTAACCTTTTTCGCCACGTCTGACTTTCCTCTCGCCCTGGCTATGATGCATTGCCGCCCCTCATCTCCCTGACAGCTCACTATCATCCCCCCCCCCCCGATCCCCGTCCTACACCCCTCACTCATTTCCTAGACGCGCTCTCTATTACACCCTCCCATTCTTCTCTCTAATATTTCTCTCTCTCCCTCTTTATCTAGCTATCTACATATTTTTTCTCTGTATCTCTCCTTTCTTCTCTTCTTTTTCTCCGTTGCTCTCTCCATCTATCTATATCTTTCTATCTATTTCTCTTTCGCTCTCACACACACACGTCCAGCCCGCGGGTGTTGACTTTTGCCTCATCCAGCGTTGTGATGGCTGGGATAACGGGGCAGTACTGAAGGCAGGAGCGTAGGAGCGCGGAATTGGGAGGAGAATGGAGAGTGGGCGAAAGGTACTACAGGGGCTGAGTTGTGAGGTGGGGGTGAAGTGGGAAAGGAAGAGCAGGAAAATAAAGGGGAAAATAACTAAAAAGGGTAACGCTGAGGATGGGAAGAAAGGGTGCAGGTGGTTTAGGGGAGAGAAGAAGGAGAGGGTAGACATATACGAGTAAGAAGGAAATATTTGGGTGGATGGAAAACGGTTAATGGCGTAATTGAGGTGTAGAGAAGAGAGCAAGGGGCAAGGGATATAGAAGGGGATTGAAATAGTTAGATGTAAAAGACGAGGAAAGGGAGATACAGAGAAGCAAGTCAGACAGGAAGGAAAACATGAGGAAGCAGGAAAGATTTGGGTGGATAGAAAACTGTTAATGGCGTAACTGAGATGTAGAGAAGGGAGCAAGGGGCATGAGATATAGGAGGGGACTGAAATAAAGGTAAAAGACGAGGAAAGGGAGATACAGAGAAGCGAGCCAGACAGGAAGGAAAACATGAGGAAGCAGGAAAGATATGGGTGAATAGAAAACTGTTAATGGCGTAATTGAGGTGTAGAGAAGAGAGCAAGGGGCAAGGGATATAGGAAGGGATTGAAATAGTTAGAGGTAAAAGACGAGGGAAGGGAGATACAGAGAAGCAAGTCAGACGGGAAGGAAAACATGAGGAAACAAACGAAGACAGGAGGAGGAGGGGAAGGGACTGGAGAGGAAGAGGTGTGAAGTGTTACTGGGGCAGACAAGAAGGACTGAATGAAGAACGAGAAAAAGCATGAGGTCAAAATGGAGGATTGATGAACGAGGATTAATTAAAAGGCTAAGTGTAAGCTCAGGTAGGGAAGGAAGACGGCATTGAGCATAGGACACAGAAATGGGAGATAGAAGAAGGAGAAGAGAGGTAAGTGGCGAGGTGCAGGTTGTGGTTAATTAAAGAAGGGAAAACGGGCAGCAGAGGTTGGAAAAGGCAAAAGGGGTGGTGGTGGTTTAGGGTAAGATTGGAGCGGGAAATGGGCTGGAAAGTAAGGGGGGGTAATGGGTGATAGGGACTAAGAAAGAGGAAGAAAGAACCTAGAAGCGGAAAAAGCAGCAGAAAGAGTAGGAAGGGGAACATTATGAGCTTGAGAGGGTTATGATGCGATGGAAGTCAGCTAAGGATGAAGGAGGCAGCAGATGGAGAGAGGGTGCCAGTAGAAATTCAGAGAGAGAGAGAGAGAGAGAGAGAGAGAGAGAGAGAGAGAGAGAGAGAGAGAGAGAGAGAGAGAGAGAGAGAGAGAGAGAGAGAGAGAGAGAGAGAGAGAGAGAGAGAGAGAGAGAGAGAGAGAGAGAGAGAGAGAGAGAGAGAGAGAGTTGGTGGGGGAAAAAAGGCCACAACTTATAAGGAAGAGAAGGGAATTGAAGGAAGGAAAGACATGGAGAGGCAGGGAAAGACAAAAAATATGAAGTATGAGACAGCAAAGAGCAAGGAGAGAGAAAGAGAGAAAGGAAGAGAAAGAAAGAGGCAGAGAGAAGCAGAGAGAAGCAGAGAGAGAGAGAGAGAGAGAGAGAGAGAGAGAGAGAGAGAGAGAGAGAGAGAGAGAGAGAGAGAGAGAGAGAGAGAGAGAGAGAGAGAGAGAGAGAGAGAGAGAGAGGAAGAAAGAAAAGGAGAGAGTAGGAAGTGGCTCATATCAGAGAGGTAATGGAAAGGAAGATGAATGTAAGAGGAAAGAAGGGGAAGTAAGGGGAAGATGTGGAGAGAGAGAGAGAGAGAGAGAGAGAGAGAGAGAGAGAGAGAGAGAGAGAGAGAGAGAGAGAGAGAGAGAGAGAGAGAGAGAGAGAGAGAGAGAGAGAGAGAGAGAGAAAGGGAAGGAGAAATGGAAGGGTTGGTGAGTAAGAGGAGAGGAAATGAGGGAGAACAAAAAATATAACGCAAATATATGGACGGACTGGAAGGGCAAGAGAGAGAGAGAGAGAGAGAGAGAGAGAGAGAGAGAGAGAGAGAGAGAGAGAGAGAGAGAGAGAGAGAGAGAGAGAGAGAGAGAGAGAGAGAGAGAGAGAGAGAGAGAGAGAGAGAGAGAGAGAGAGAGAGAGAGAGAGGAAGAGGAGCAAGGGGAAAAAATAGAGGCGAACTTAGTGGAAAGAGAAGAGGGACGAAAAGAAAAAAGAAAAAAATCTTGAAAGGTGGATACCAAGAAGGACCACGAAAGAGAGGTAAAAGAATGTGGAATAAGAGGAAGAAAAAAAGAAATGTGAAAAGCCGGGAAGAGTTAAGAGTAAGGGAGTGCAGGAACAGAGGGGAAGGAGGAGGAGGAGGAGGAGGAGGAAAAGGAGAGCCTAAAGAGAGGGTGATGGAGGGAAAGAGATAGAGAGGGAGGAAGGAGACGAGGAAGTGGAGGGAAGAACCACCATTTGGAAAGGACAAGAAAAATGGTAGTTGGAGAGAATGATAAAATGAGCAAGTAACGTAGGAATGAGAGATGGGAGAGGAAAATGAAGGAGAGGAGAGGCGAACGAAAGAGAGGAAAGGAGGAAGGGAAGGGAGAAGAGAGGGGGAGGGAGAGAGAGAGAGGCAACCTGTCCACGGCATGAATGAAGGAGAGGAGAGGCGAACGAAGAGAGGAAAGGAGGAAGGGAAGGGAGAAGAGAGGGGGGAGGGAGAGAGAGAGGCAACCTGTCCACGGCATGATAGGTTACCTGCCTCCACCTCGTCTCAAGCCCAATATAGCAAGAGAAAACACAACATCCCAGGCAGGACACTATTTTCTTCCCCTCTTCACGCCCCCTCCTTCTGTCCACAAGATTCTCCTCCACATACCTTCCTCCTTGATTCTACATACCCTGCCTCTCCTCCACACTCATCTCTACCCCTCATCACCATCATCTCCTTCCTACTCACTTCTCTCCTTCCTCTTCATATTATCTTCCTCCTCCTCAACGCAGGCTTTTCCTCACTTCCGTAAATTTCTTTCCTCACTTTTTATGCATTTGCTACTTACCTTTTTTTAGACTTTTCTCCCTGATAGTATCCTCTCCTACACCCTTCCATCTCTCTACACTATTTTCTTCTTCCTATCTCGTTCTTCTTCCTCTACATATTATCTTCCTCCTCCTCTACGCAGGCTTTTCCTCACTTCTGTATAATTCTTTCCTCCCTTTTTACTACTTCTCTGTTTTAGACTTTTCTCCCTCTGATATTATCCTTTCCTTCACCCTTCCATCTCTCTACACTTTTTTTTTCTTTCTTTACACCCCGTTCTTCTTATCTACATTATCTTCCTTCTTCATCATTCTCCATTTCTTTTACAGACTTCTCTTCTCTTCCTACACACCACCTTCCTCCTGTACACATTCTCCTTTCGCTCCTTCTTCTCTTTAATTTCATAAGTATACACACACACACACACACACACACACACACACACACACACACACACACACACACACACACACACACACACACACACACACACACACACACACACACACACACACACACTCCTCACTTTACATAGATTTTCCTTCCATTCGTACACTCATATCTCCACTTTTACAATATCCTGTTTTAACACCTACGGCACACATCTCCCTGTTTCCATTTTCTTCCATACATATTCTCCTCTTCATCACTACACTTCCTCCTCCTCCTCTTCCTCCTTTCTACAGACATTATCTTTCTATATTTTTTCTTTTGCCTTTCCTTCTACATTCCCTTCTCCTCTAAGACATTCCTCTTCACTAGCCTCTATTCACATGTTTTCCTTCTCGTTTTACGCTCATCCCCTCACTTCTTGATGCTTCTCTCCTTCCTTCCATACCCTCTCTCTCTCCAGTCACTTTCATTTCCATCCCTCCATACTTATTCTACTTTTCTTCCTCCTATTTCTACACACTCCTCTTCTCCCTCCCCTAACCTTGTGCTTTTCTTTCATCTCCTTTCAAGTTCCCCACCTTCCCTTACTCACTACCACTACACACACACACACACACACACACACACACACACACACACACACACACTATCTCAGGCTCTCTTTGCGCCTTTCCCCTTCACAACTCGCCTGTGGATGCGATATGTCCGAGGGAGGGAAGTGGTGGTGGTCGTGGTGGTGGTGGTCGTGGTGGTGGTTGTGTTGGTGGTGGTGGTGGTGGTGTTGGTGGTGGTGGTGGTGGTGGTGGTGGTGGTGTCATATTTCATGCTATCGAGCAACTACCCGCCGCATCCCGAAATAAATAATTCTGTCGTAGACTCTGAAGGACATTTTTATCTCCTGAAAGTTTGGGAAGCGAAGGAAAAATGCTGTTTGTTCATGTGGTGTTTTTGCGTGTTTGTAAGTGGGTTTAAATGTTTGCGTGTTTTTATAAATGTAGCAGTGTGTATTCAAGTATTTATAAGTAGATTTTGAAGGTATATAAGTGATAGTAATTGTGATTAGGTGTTCTTATATATCTGTAAGTGTCTGTAAAACTTTGAAAGTACGTATATGTTTAAGGGCGTGAATGTGTCTAGAATCGTTTGCAGGTGTTTGTTTATAAGCGTTCCTATGTGCCTATGCATATTTGTAAGTATTTGATTGCTTATAAGGTTTGGTAAGTGTTTAGCTGTATTTGTGACTGAGTATAAAATTAATGTTTGTATCAATCAGTTAATGGGAGCATACATCTGGGGTCGCGTCGCCTCGCCCACCCTACGACGCCAAGTCCGGGGGTCCCTCCGGGCAAGTTTCCATGCAGACCCCTTCCCATCCTGAATACCTCCTGGCAGGATCTATCGACTTGCTCAAGTCACGAGCTGCGTGGGCGTCCCCTTGGCCTCCTCGACTCAGACAACCCGATGAACAGGGTCGACTTCTGGGTAACGTGCCACGTGCCGGTATAGCCGGAGTTGGCGTTGACGGACTTTGCAGGTAATGTCGAATCAGTCTCACGGAGTATTCGCCGGTTTGACACTGTCATTCCAACGATATGCCATGATTTTGCGTAGACTAATATTACAAAAGGTATCAATCCGCCTCTCCAAGTCCCCATTTAGTGTCCATGTCTCACAGTCATAGAGTTAGACATGGAGCAGAAGGGACTTGAAGATCCGGATCTTTGTTCTTCTGCACACCATATACTCGTGCTGAGCGAGTCCATAACACCGTGGGCCAAGCCAATCCACCGTAAGACCTCCTGGCGAGACTCACCGTTGTTCTGAACTACGCTACCAATGGTATGTGAAATTTTCCGAGATCTCAATGTCCTTCCCACACGCATGAACAGACTGTACTGTTTCATCCAGCAAGCCTCCAAACACCTGTACCTTGGTCTTGGCCCAGGAGACCTTAAGTCCCAAGTGCTTCGCCTCCTCGTGCAGTGCCTCGAGAGCCATCACCAAAACTTCCAGCGACTCCGCCAGGATTACTGCATCATCAGCAAAAACAAGGTCAGTGACCCTGGTATTGCCAACGGATGCTCCACAATGACTCTGGTCCACAACTTTGCCTAGTATCCAGTCCTTACAAGTGTTAAAAAGTGATGGGGCAATGCCACAGCACTGCCTCACTTCCCCATTCACAGGACAGAAGCTGGACAAGCCTCCGCCCCACACTTCACAGCACTCTCAGTCCCAGAGTACAGGCCAGTCAGCAAACCAATAGTTCTTGCAGGAATCCCACGGAGTCGTAGGATATTCCACCCCACCCCACCCCACACCCCACACACGCTTCACAGCACTCTCAGTCCCAGAATACAGGCCAGTCAGCAAACCATTATTCCTTGCAGGAGTCACAGGAGATCCCAGAATGCCTCGCGAATCTCTGAGTCAAACACCTTCATGAAATCGACATAGGCTGCAAGCATCCTTTGTCGAAACTCACGTCGGTGCTCCACCAGTACGTGAAGCGCTAGAATATGGTCAGTTGTTGACTATCAGACATGAGACCAGACTGTTCAGGTCTCTGCAGCTTCAGCAGCTGTCTGCGAATTCGCATCAGCAATAGGTGGGCAAGCACCTTGCCTACGCACTAAGCAGTGTAATACCATGGTAGTTGTTGCAGTCCTGGCGGTCCCCTTTCCCTTTCCAGATAGGGTCGACCAACCCCTCTTCCAGTCAGGAGGAATGGCACCGGACTGCCATACGGCAGTCAAGACTGCATGTAACCGGCGGATCATGGACTCACCTCCAGTTTTGAGCAGCTCTGCACTAATGTTACAGGTACCGGGTGCCTTTCCACCTTCAACTGTGCCACAGCCTCTCTGACCTTGGCAAGAGAGGGCTGGCTTTCGCCGATAGGTGGATCAGCATCCACACCTGCAACCCAGCAACTGGAAGCTGCCCTTTCGGAGGGTCCGCCGTGTACAACTGCTCAAAGTACTCTGCCCAACGAGCCCTCTGGCCATCCATGTCCGACACGAGGCACCCATCAGCTGTTCGGATAGCGCTCACCTAAATGTTTGTATGCTTATTAGTAATTTAAAGTGTGTATGTATCATAAGTGTAGCTATGTGATTGTGCGTGTGTTTTAGTGTTTCGAAGTTTATGTAAGTGTTTTAAAATGTTATGAGGGTTTATAAATGCATATAAGTGTTTGTAAGTTTGCAAACGTTGGTGAGTATTTGTGACCGTGAGTGATTTTATACGTTTGTTAGTGTTTGTAAGTGCGTTCAAGTGCTTGTGTTAGAACTGCAAAAGTGTTGGTAAATATTTCTAAGTGTGTTTGAGTGTTTGTAAATTTGCTAGTGTTTGTTAGTGTTTGTAGTCGTGTTTGTATGTAATGGTAATTGCTTGAAGGCGATGCAGAGTTTATGTAAGCTTCTGTTGCTTGCAAGTGTTTATAGATGTGTTTTTGTGGTAGTAAGTGTTGATAGGCGTTTGTAAGCGTCGGTACGTGTTTTTTTTTCTACGTCTTCGCCTGTGGCGCCAGTAGGCTTGCGCAGTAGGGCCTGATGGTCGGCCCTAGCCCGTTGTGGCGCAGGCAAGTGTTTATAGTGGCGCCATCTTGTATTGGCTCATGCTGTCCCCCGGAGCTCATCTTTGATCCTAGAATCTAAAGTCCGAGTTGATTGGTGGTCTTCTGGACAGCATGTGGGTAGTCTTAGGCCACTCGGCGGTGACTGAAAAATCCCAGCTTGGTGTCACCGTGTGGGGCGCGAACCCGCGTCGTCCTGGACGCGGCGCCGTCACGCTATCCACTCAGCCACCGTCTGTTGGTGTTTGTACGTGTTTGCAATCATCTTTTAAGGGTGTGTAAATGTTTGTAATTTCATCTAACCATATGAAACTTTTTTGCACACACACACACACACACACACACACACACACACACACACACACACACACACACACACACACACACACACACACACACACACACACACACACACACACACACACACACACACACACACACACACACACACACACAATAAACAAAAAGGGTTTCAATAACAAGAGAAAAGAATGGAGGTTGATAACAAACGCGCCTTTATTGCAGGAGACTTTAATTGGCTCACTCCTGACTGAAATCACTTAATGGGCCGCCGTGAGGGGAGCAGGTGAAGAGATATGGCACAACACTTTTCCGGCCAGTGTACTTGGGGCCTCCAGGCGGGGACCCTTTATTGCAAGTTAAAGGGGGCTGGGTGACCTCTATTTTAACCCACGGGACGGCCTTTGTGGGGTGAAGGCTGTAAGGCACGCTAGCTAAAAGGAGGATTCTTCTTCTTTTTAGTTTCACCGTTTCCAGGATGTTAAGAATTATAGGTGTTCTTGAAAGTTAAAGAAAAGTAAGATTTCGCATTTTTTTTGTTTGATTGTTTTTGTGTGCGTGTTTGTATGGGTGTACTTTTTTGAGTGCCTGTGTGTGTGTGTATGTGTATGTGTGTGTGTGTGTGTGTGTGTGTGTGTGTGTGTGTGTGTGTGTGTGTGTGAGTTAACATACTTTTAATTTGCACAGGTCATTTTTCACTCGATGGAATTGAAGTGTGGCAGATTTACGAGTATATTTGTTCTTTATTGCAATGTGTTGTCGAGGGAGATCCTCTTCGTGTCTGTCTCTGTGTGTGTGTGTGTGTGTGTGTGTGTGTGTGTGTGTGTGTGTGTGTGTGTGTGTGTGTGCCCAGCTTTTACATGTGAAGTATAGAACATTTTGATATCGAGACAATTTTTGCACAAGGAAATACGAAATAGCGTCACACTGACTCTTGTTCTGGAAAGTGTTCACACTGCCGTTGAGTGTTTGTGTTGCGCAACTCCCGACCTGCGTTTCAGAAATCTAGGCGGCGTTGTTCTGATATTTTTTAAAGTCTCGAGGTTGTCGGTCTTGCGTAACGCCTGTTTAGTGAGAAAAGCAGATGCCAAGCAACGAAGGAGGCATATTAGAAAAAAATATTGACTTAAAATTAAAAGCATCTCGATGGTGCCAAATAAAGGACCGGGAGTGGGAGGGGACAGGGAGGGATCCAGGGCAGGAGGCGGGAGGCAGGCTGGTGCAAGATTAAGAGGAAGGGGGGGGGAGGGAGCTGCAGGGGCTACAATCGTGTTCATCTGGCGCGCGCCAAACTTTTTCGCTGAGCAATTCTGAGAGCAACACAATATTTTCTGAAGGGTAAAAATCCTTGTAATCATTCCAAAGAGGCAAAAAAGTTAAATGTATTTTTTCCATCTAGTTATTCGTCTGCATGATCCTGCAATAACCGAATGTTATTGGGGATCTTTTCACTGTGTTTTTCACACAGCGTAAATACGTATCCCTTACAACACATGTGAAGGAATGGTTTTCCAAGTAGATATTGTTTATATTTAGTAGCTGCTCTTCTAGTGAGAAAACTCCAACAATGAAGTTCGATACAAGGATTGCTGTCCTTAAGTGTGTTGCTAATGAAAGAAAATGAGTACACAAAGTTTTTTATATGAGTATTTTTTTACGTCTTAGCCTATAGCGCCGGTAGGCTTGTTGAGGGGCCTGGTGGGCGGGCCCAGCCCGTCTTCGCGCAGGCAAGTATTTATAGTGACGCCATTTATTCTTTATTTGAAAATCGTTAACTTGTAAAGTTTCACTGAAAATATCTTTTTAGTATCAAGTCTTCTTTTTAAATTAGCAAACGAGGGCTCATTTTCTTGTGCTCGCAGTACAGTTTTTTGCCCCGATAACGATTACTGTCAAAACGGCTGTAGAAGTTTGCCTTGTGCAGAGAGAAAAGGCCAAGAATGGCTGGTGTACGGGGCAGCATGTAAGCAACGACCCCCTGTGCTTTGATTCAAGGCCAGACAGTCGGCTCACATCCCTCGTGGAGAGATCTTTAAAATTAGTGATTGAGGAAGGCTGTGGGCGGCAGGGGCATTGGTAATCTTGAAGTTCCTCAAGCGGTGGCTGAATGGATAGCGTAACGGCGCCGCGTTCAGGATGACGCGAGTTCAATCCCCTCCCGGTGCCACCAAGCTGGGATTTTCAGCCGCCGCCGAGTGGCTCAAAACTACCCACATGCTGTCCAGAAGACCACCTATCAACCCGGACTTTAGATTCTAGGATTAAAGATGAGCTCCGGGAGGGCAGCATAAGCCAATGCAAGATGGCGCCACTATAAACACTGGCCTGCGCCAGAACGGGCTGGGCCGACCATCAGGCCCCGCCGGGAAGAAGCCTTGGGCCGACCATCAGGATCCACCGGAAAGAAGCCTACCGGCGCAATAGGCCACAACGTAAAAAAGAAAAAAAAATATGTTGAAAGACCTGCATGACGTTCGTAGGCCCTCATTAAGGCTTAGTATAACTTCTTACTCCTAAATAGCCCAATCGCAACACGTGAAGCAAAATCGTAGCTCACCTTTAAGAGGAGTTGTCAAAGTTTACGAAATCAGAATGAAATGAAAAACGAAGACTCAATCGTCTAGAATACCTTGATGGAAAAATACTATTATTTGGAAAAAAAATAACCTCTTGGTTTGAGAGAAAGGTCATTATTGATCTTTTTACAACAAAGTTTCCCTGGGTCGTGAGGCTACGAAGTTAGAAGAGATTTTTGCAACACCATCAAAAATACTAATTAATAACGGAAATAGCTTTGTCAAAAAATGAACGCCCACCATTTTTCACTCCTCAACTAATCAGGATAAAAGAGGAATCTCTCACAAATTCAGACACAGGCCTGCCGGGGAGCGCCACCAGGCAACACTTGCAGCCGACCAGGGAACTGTAAAAAGCAATTGTAAAACATAAAAATATGATGCAGTTTGAATATCGCGTTATTTATACGGCTGTTTCTTATTGAAATAGGCCTCAATTTCACGTAGAAATAGATGAAAAGTAATTCGTGTCAAATGTATTATATTTCTCCACCAATCAACGCCCAGCCACGCCACGCTCATCCTTTCCTCGCCATACACTTCGTTCCGGCCACGCACTCCTTTCCTCGCCGCCCCCGCACTCTTTCCCTGCCAAACACTCTGCAGCGAAAAGGCGAGGCGATTGATCATGGTGTCACGGGACCTCACCAAGCACTCCACGCCACGCTTTGCAAGGAAAGCTGGAGGGAAGGCAAATGGCAAATGGAAAAGAAAAAACAGAAGGGAGTAAGATGAAGGAAGAGGAAGAGCTAAGAGGTGAAGGAGGAAAGCGAAAGAAGGAAGATGGAAGGTAGCAAACGACATCACGATGTTCTGTTGCAGCAAAATTCTGATTAATTCAGAGAGAGAGAGAGAGAGAGAGAGAGAGAGAGAGAGAGAGAGAGAGAGAGAGAGAGAGAGAGAGAGAGAGAGAGAGAGAGAGAGAGAGAGAGAGAGAGAGAGAGAGAGAGAGAGAGAGAGATTGAGAGATTGAGATTGAGATTGAGATTAATCAGGGAGTCGAGTGAGTGGTTGCCAGGATACATCCACCGTTCTTAATCTCCGCGGGCCGGGCTTCAACGGAGGAAAAACTTAATCTGATTTCGTTCGCCTGGTAAGTGGAATCAACGAGCTGCTGTTACGGATCCCCGGCGTATATATGGCAGACCCGCTCCTTTTGGTGGGGAGAGGAAGCTTGGTACATTCGGGGGATAAGTGGCATTTACTACTGAAGGTGACTTGGATTATTATTGCATCCTGTCATTCCAGTTAGATAAATTAATTAATCGACTGTTATAAGTAAGCTGCTCGCGTGTAGCGGATCAACTCTCGCTTGAGTGGACGGGAACAAAACCAAGTACATTTATAGGCTAAGTGGAAATTACTACATTGCCGCTAAAGGTGCTTTTGATTACCCGTGCATCTAGTACTTTGCCTTCCCTTTGCTGTTGGCAGAGCGTAACATGCAACAAGGAGGCAATTACCTTGATTATCCTCCTCCTCACTGATAATAGGTATGTGGCCTCTTGAGAGCAGCGACAGGCTTGCAGTAAATCCCGCGCTATCCCTCCCATTGTGAGCGTGGATGAAAGCAGCTTTGATGGATGGATTGGCAGGTGTGAAAGTCATCGTCATTTTTTTCTTTTACTTTTTTAGCCGACCATTAAACACCATCGTTAATGATATATGCCTCTGGTATATTCCTTAGATATTTGTTATTTATGTTTCCCAGTAAGTGCGCACACGTGTGTGTGTGTGTGTGTGTGTGTGTGTGTGATTCACAACGACTTGATCGAGTTCACCCTCGCATGCACCAGCAAGTATCCACTCTGTGAGATAATTTGGAGCTCATTAGCCGATCTCTGGGTGCTGCCAGGATCTCCGCTAGCCTCCTTCGTCAAAGGGGGACAGTAACCTTTCCTTGTCAGAAGAAAAATCGGCCTTAGCATGGCTCAAACTTCAGCGTGACAGGGCAGAGCCTTGGTTCGCTGAGCCAACGGTGGAGATTTTTTTGGTATGTGAAGGCTCTTGTTTGGTAAAGCATTCTATTTATCTGCTAGTCAGGCTGTTTGCTTGTGTGTGTGTGTGTGTGTGTGTGTGTGTGTGTGTGTGTGTGTGTGTGTGTGTGTGTGTGTGTGTGTGTGTGTGTTCTTACCTTTTTTTTTTTACAACGAAGAAGACAGCAGAAGGGCACAAAAAAGTAAACAATAATAAAAAAAAGTCCGCTACTCGTTGCTCCCAAAAAAGAATCTAAAGAGGTGGCCGAAAGAAGGGTCAACTTCGGGAGGAGAGGTGTCCAGATACCCTTCTCTTGAAAGAGTTCAAGTCGTAGGCAGGAGGAAATACAGAAGAAGGAAGATTGTTCCAGAGTTTACCAGCATGAAGGATGAAAAAGTGAAGATACTGGTTAACTCTACCATAAGGGGTTTGGACAGTATAGGGATGAGCATGAGTAGAAAGTCGCGTGCAGCGGGGCCGCGGGAGGGGGGGAGGCATGCAGTTAGCAAGTACAGAAGAGCAGTCAGCATGAAAATATCGATAGAAGTTAGAGAGGCAACATGGCGGCGAAAATTAAGAGGTAGAAGACTATCAGTAAGAGGAGGAGAGCTGATGAGACGAAGAGCCTTAGACTCCACTCTGTCCAAGAGAGCTGTGTGAGTGGAGCCCCCCCACATGTGAGATGCATACTCCATACGAGGGCGGACAATGCCCTTGTATATGGATAGCAACTGTGCGGGGGAGAAGAACTGGCGGAGACGATACAGAACGCCCAACCTCGAGGAAGCTGATTTAGTGAGAGTAGAGATGTGAAGTTTCCAGTTAAGAATTTGAGTTAAGGATAGACCGAGGATGTTTAGTGTTGAAGATGGTGACAGCTGAGTGTTGTCGAAGAATAGGGGATAGGTGTTTGGTAGATTGTGTCGAGTTGATAGGAGGAGAAATTGGGTTTTTGAGGCATTGAAGGACACAAGGTTCCTTTTACCCCAATCGGAAATTATAGTAAGGTCTGAGGTTAAGCGTTCTGCAGCCTCCAGCCTGGAGTCATGTAATTCCTGTTGAGAGGGTCTTCTGTTGAATGAAGTCGAAAAATGCAGAGTGGAGTCATCAGCGTATGAGTGGATAGGACAGTTCGTTATGGAAATAAGATCATTGATGAATAACTGGAAGAGAGTGGGTGATAGGACAGAGCCCTGTGGAACACCACTGTTAATAGGAGAAGAACAGTGACCATCTACCACAGCAGAGATAGAACGGGCGGAAAGGAAACTGGAGATAAAGGAACAGAGAGAAGGATAGAATCCGAAAGAGGGCAGTTTAGAAAGCAAAGACTTGTGCCAGACTCTATCGAAGGCTTTTGATATGTCTAGTGCAACTGAGAAAGTTTCACCGAAACGGCTAAGAGAGGATGACCAAGAGTCAGTTAAGAGAGCAAGAAGATCGCCAGTAGAACGCCCCTTGCGAAACCCATACTGGCGATCAGATAGAAGGTTAAAAGTGGAAAGGTGCCTTTGAATCTTCCGGTTAAGGATTGATTCAAAAGCTTTAGATAGACAGGAAAGTAAAGCTATAGGGCGGTAGTTTGAGGGATTGGAACGGTCACCCTTCTTAGGCACAGGCTGTACGAAGGCGTACTTCCAGCAGAAAGGAAAGGTAGATGTTGATAGGCAGAGGCGAAAGAGTTTGACCAGGCAGGGTGTCAGCACGGAAGCACAGTTTTTAAGGACAATAGGAGACACTCCATCAGGTCCATAAGTCTTCTGAGAATTGAGGCCAGAGAGGGCATAGAAAACATCATTAGGAAGAATCTTAATAACAGGCATAAAGGAGTCGGAGGGGGTATGAGTAAGAGGAATATGCCCAGAATCGTCCAGAGTGGAGTTGTTACAGAAAGTTTGAGCGAAGAGTTCAGCCTTAGAGATAGAAGAGACGGCAGTGCTGCCGTCTGGGTTAAGAAGAGGCGGGAAAGAGGAAGAAGTGAAATTGGAGGAGTTAGTTTTGGCTAAATGCCAGAAGTCTCTGGAAGAACTAGAGAAAGCAAGGTGTTGACATTTGCTATGGATAAAGGAGTTTTTGGTAAGTCGAAGAATTGATTTAGCACGATTCCGGGCGGAAATGTAAAGGTCAAAGTTAGCGGGAGTTCGAAGGCTCTGGTACCTTTTGTGAGCTGCCTCTCTATCTTTGACAGCACGAGAACAAGCGTGATTAAACCAAGGCTTTTTAGCATGGGGAGTAGAGAAAGTACGTGGAATGTATGCCTCCATTCCTGAGACAATCATCTCTGTGATGCGCTGGGCACACACAAAGGAGTCTCTATCCTGGAAGCAGTAATCATTCCACGGGAAATCGGAAAAGTACATCCTCAGGTCGTCCCACCGAGCTGAAACAAAATGCCAGAAGCATCGCCTCTTCGGTGGGTCCAGAGGGTGTACAGGAGCGATAGGAGAGAATACAGAAATAAGGTTGTGATCGGAGGAGCCCAACGGAGAGAACAGTTTGACAGAGTAAGCAGAAGGGTTAGAGGTAAGGAAGAGGTCTAGTATGTTGGGCCTGTCTCCAAGACGGTCGGGAATACGTGTAGGGTGCTGAACCAACTGCTCTAGGTCATTTAGGAGAGCAAAGTTGTAGGCTTCTTCACCAGGCTGGTCAGTGAAAGAGGATGAAAGCCAAAGCTGGTGGTGAACATTGATATTGATACCTAATTGATACCTGAAAATTGATACCTAATTGAAATTCTACAGGACTGGGTAAAGCTTGTAGTGCTCCGTCGTTTCAAACTTTTTTGTGTGAGAAGGCAGGCAGGTGTGTAAGATGGTAGGTTGGGTACGTCGGTAAATAGCCAAGTAAGAAAATATTCATGAAACACAAAATGTGTACCAGCGGACAAATAAGGCATGGGAAAAATGACAAACACAGAAAACGTTTTTCATCTCGTTTATTAATGGAACACTGAGAGCGAGAGGTTACAGGGAAGCGGCGGAGCGATAATGAAGCACGCTGACGACAGACGCGTACACGGCCGACGCTCACTATGTACACCAGACCCTTGGGGGGAGGGGGAGGGGCCCTCCCACACTGACCGGGGCGGGGAAGTGACGAGAGAGAGAGAGAGAGAGAGAGAGAGAGAGAGAGAGAGAGAGAGAGAGAGAGAGAGAGAGAGAGAGAGAGAGAGAGAGAGAATATATGAAAAATAAACGTATGACGAAGGCAGAAGGGTCATACCATCACAGTAGGAATGGAATATAGCAAACATACGTGTTATAATAGTAGTAGCAATAATAATTATAATTATAATGTTAATGAAAATAATATCAACACAATATTAATAACGATAATAATAATAATAATAATAATAATAATAATAATAATAATAATAATAATGATAATAATAACAATAACAATGGTAATAATAATAATAATAATAATAATAATAATAATAATAATAATAATAATAATAATAATAATAATAATAATAATGAAAATAATGTTGATAATAACGATGAAAATAATAGTAATAATAATAAGAAAATTTAAGAAAAGACGAAAACAGTAACATTATAATGATAATAATGATAAAAATGATGATAATCATAATGTATTGATAGTAATAGTGACAGCAATAATTATGACCAACGTAGCAGTCCATAGCTCTGTGTCACCCGTTCCCTCGCTACCACGCCACGTCCTTACACACACACACACACACACACACACACTGGTTTATATACAACCGTTTTCTTATTTACACACACACACACACACACACACACACACACACACACACACACACACACACACACACACACACACACACACACTGGTTTATATACAACAGCTTTCTTATTTACACACACACACACACACACACACACACACTGGTTTATATACAACAATTTTCTTATTTACACACACACACACACACACACACACACACACACACACTGCCATAACCCTGCACTCCTCAGGCCTGTTTCCAGTTCGTCATGGCTGTTCGTACCCGCGCCGCTCCGTCTCGAGTCTTGTTTAAATAAGTTCATCGGGTTTCGCCTTGTTGCGTCGGTTGTTCGATCTCATACGCGAGACAAGGCGGGCCTCACCCGGAAGCCCACCAGCAGCCGTGTCATCTATACGGCATCCGCGGTAGTTTCTCTTCGCGAGGTGCACGGTGCAGTACGGGAGACGACTGCGTGGTAAAGTATATCCATGTTTACAATTTTTACCTTAGGCAGGATTACCGTGGTGTGGTGCACAGAGCGTCATCTGTTTTATTTATTTTCATCTGCTCATCATTAATGGTTAATTGTATAACTTTACCTGTTCTAATCAATGATAATACCCATTCGTGACATTTAGCTGAAACCTTGAATACTTTTTAAGACGGAACTGCCTGCCATTGTTGCCCACACTCGCCTCACTCACCCAAGACTCATGAAGTCTTTAGCTCTTGCTCAGAGTAAAAGTAGCTTTGCTATGGCAAGTAGGTACGTTATAACACACACACACACACACACACACACACACACACACACACACACTGTATACATATAGAGATCAGTATACATGTCAGTTTCTATAAACATGCGCAGGAAGGGGGCACGGCTCCCCTACAGGTATATATTTACAATGACAGAAAGTGTACAAAGGGTCCTTAGAAGCTACCACTCGCGGGGAGGAGCGTGTGGGAGGCACTTGGTTGAGTGAGGCCCTGGTTGGAGGAGGAGGGGAAGGAGAAGGAAAAGGAGGAGGAGGAGGAGGAGGGTGAGAGACTTCCAAGGGCATTCACCGTAAAGGAAATGTATGTTAAGAGATAAACTTGCTGCATTATTTTCCATTTATTTCTTTATTTGTTAGTTTTTTGTGTGTGTGCGTGTGTTGTTGGTTTGGGTATAACTTTCATTCCTCTTGGTCTGATCACGCGCTGGACTCCCGATCGCCATATAACCGTGATAGTTGCGGCAGAATGATGGGACACCCCAGTTAATCAATTAAACCCTCCCCAAATTAGCTTATAGAGTGTAGTTATAGAGAGAGTGTGTGTGTGTGTGTGTGTGTGTGTGTGTGTGTGTGTGTGTGTGATTTATTTTGTATCATTTTCCCTTTTTTCCTCCGGTGCAGTTTGTCTTTCATTAACCTTCCGTGAAGATTAATCGTATTATTTTATCAGCGTGACATGTTTTCAGTCATTTACTAGCGCTAGCCAAAAGCCCAAAATAAATAAGCACAACTAAATGCGCGTGTGTGTATTTTAAAGTTAATCGGTCAGTGTGTCTGTCAATCAGTCCGCCTGTTTACCAATGCACTAAATATCATTCGCTCACTGTTTTGCCATTTTTGTATCGCTTCCAGTGTTAGAATTATTCCGCAGCCCTTCAGACCAACACATGATATCACGTCCAGCTATTCGTTAGTTGTTTAAAAAAAAGTTCAGCCGAAGTTGATTGCGGTATTGTCAAATTAGTCAATCACTCAGTCAGTCAGTGATTCAGTTAATTAGTACGTCAGCCAGTCAGCTAGTCAGTCAGCCAGCAAGTCAGGTAATCACTCAGCAGGTTAGTCAATCAGTCATGTAGCCATTAATTAATAGATTGAGTGACCGAGTCAGTCAGTCTGTCGTTTAGTTGTTTTATCCTTTACAAATCATTAGAAAATTAGTAAGTGGAAAAAAATTGAGTTTTTATGCCCTTATCACGAAGTGTAATGAAAGACGAAGTGGAGTTGGAAGTGGAGGCGGAAGAGTGGAGGTAAAGAAAGGAGGATCGCGGGCAACATTCTCGCCAAGGGGAAGCAGCCACGGGGGCCTGGGAGCGTCTGAGCCCCGTTGGTCTGCATGGCTGCCGGGTGCTCGCCTGGAACAAGAAAATGCCGTGTTATTTTTTTTTTGTCACGCGCGCACGCGTTCTCTCTCTCTCTCTCTCTCTCTCTCTCTCTCTCTCTCTCTCACACACACACACACACACACACACAACACTTGAATAAGCTATGCCATGCAGACTTGCCTCATTCATAACTAATCTCCCTTCTTCCCCTCCTCTTCCTCCTCTTCGTCCTCATCACCACCACCATCACCATCACAATCACCACCGCCATGGCCATTCTTACCGTCAACAAAAATAAGCCATTTTCATTATTAGCACTTTGGTTCCAGTCACCGCAGCAGGTCCCATTTTCACCATTACCATCACCATTAGGGTCACAGCGTTGCAGTTACCACTTCCACTGCATCCTTTTTTTTTCAGTATTATATTATACTTTTATTTTTACACCATATCGGTGGAGGCCTCGTCTGCTCGTGTTTATTTATTTATTTATTTATTTATTTTTTTGCGTTTGTGTCTGCATGAGAGTTTTGTTGTCTGGGTTTTTATTTTACTCATAAGCACTATCTCTCTCTCTCTCTCTCTCTCTCTCTCTCTCTCTCTCTCTCTCTCTCTCTCTCTCTCTCTCACACACACACACACACACACACAATAGGGCCCATATGACTGTCGTAGTTGGTGCGGCTTTAAACCCATATCATTCAGACCACCACGGCCGGTCACCTACCCGCCCCCCTCTACTCCCCTATCCCTTTGCTTCCCACCACCAAGCTAATCCAAACACCACCACCACCACATAAGTCACCACCACTTTACCACCTACCACCCATCGGCTCTTCGTCACCACATTAATCCAGACACCACCACGACCACTTCATCATTACCTCCACTTCACGACCCATCACCCTTTCCTTCCAAACATTTCCACCACCATTACCACATCGATCACCACTACTCCACCACCCATCAACCCTTTGTCCCCAGCCACCACACTGACTCAAGTACCTCCAACACCACATCAATCACACCCACCTCACCATTCTACCTGGATATCGCTCACCACAATTGTAATCCAAACGCAATACCACCCACACCAGTCACCACCATTTCACCAATCACCACCACCTCACCACTCATCAACCATCTATTTTCCACTAGTACACTAACCCCAACACCACCACCACAACCACCACCACCACCACATGTCATCACCACTTCACCAATCACCAACCATCTATTCTGAACTGTAACATTAACACCAACACCACCATGACACTACACCAATCACCACAAATTCACCACCTCCCCACCCAACACCTAACTTTCTCAACATCACCACCACGTCACTCACCACAGATTCACCACTCCGATACCATTATATTTTCTTTATCCTTAATAGTTCACCACTACACCACCCAACACCAGTCTGCTCACCACCACCACACCAGCTACCACCGTCTCCCCACTCACCACCGAACTACCTTGTTCACCACTACCGCAGCTCACCACCTTCCCAGAGCAACCCTTCGCCACAATGGACCGCTAGTCCATGTTTCAACAAATACTGTTTTGACTTAACTCGGTTCCTCTTTTCTATTTCGGAAAAAAAATAATAATACTGGCTCTCGTTTGGAGCCAAATGTCCAAACGTGGTACCTGCTGGTAGAAAAAGAAATGTATTTACCCTTTGCTGGTAAGGTTTTAAGGTTTGCGTCTGTGTGTGTAACCGCTGAGGGGCGAATGTGCCCCAGGCCGCAGTCTCCTGAGCGGCCCAAACAGGAAAAACACAGCTGGGAGATTTCGTATTATTTCGCCCAGGGCTTTATTTTGCTCTCCAGCAGCTTAAGAATTATTCAACTTGCTGTTAAATAATTGTTAGTAGCTATTTTGACTTCTGGTTTTAAGATCAGTGTTTACAGACGCCCTCTCCAGCGAGAGGGCGTCTGTAATCACTTATCTTAAGACCAGAAATCAATATAGCTACAGGTACTTAAACTAACAATTATTTAACAGCAAGTTAAATCATTCTTAAGCTGCTGGAGAGCACAATAAAGCCCTGGGCGAAATAATACGAAACCTCCCAGCTGTGTCTTTCCTGTTTGGGCCGCTCAGAAGACTGCGGCCTGCGGCACATTCGCCCCTCAGCGGTCACACACACCACACACAGACGCAAACCTTAAAACCTTACCAGCAAAGGGTAAATACATTTCTTTTTCTACCAGCAGGTACCACGTTTGGACATTTGGCTCCAAACGACAGCCAGTATTATTTTTTTCCGAAATAGAAAAGAGGAGCTGAGTTAAGTCAAAACAGTACTTGTCTCCGAGTCGCCGCCGGATAGCCAATACGGTTCATTACCAAAAGTATTCACCACCACAATCCCCACCAAAGCCTGAGCTGGGTTAAGAGTCGTGGTTCGCTGTTTTGCTGGGACCCTTTTTGTGTGGAGGACCCCCGGTTAGCCCCTTCGTAAATAGGGTCTTGAGTTCACGACCCTCACAAATGTGCATGATTCTGTTAAGTCAGCTACGGTCAGAGTTATTACGAAAGGCAGAATAGGATGTACTATACTCCCCTGCGCTACCACAATATTGTAGGCCCAGTATTGGACTATACCTCCCTGCAGTATCTCCTTCGCACAAGAGCCACGTATTAATAACCCATCCACCCCTTGACATTTCACTCACCCGACATTATTCGACTCAAAGCTTAACACATGACTTAGTGAGCCACACATGACTCCTAGCACAATACTTGTCTGGAGGGAGAACATGTGACTCACCGCACAGCACGTGACAACTCTGCAACTGATTATTGAGCGCGTGACAGCTCTGTACAATAGACTATTGGCACGTGACTTACTGCTCAGCACGTGACACAGCTTAGCACGTGACTCACCGCTTTGTACGTGACTCACCACCTAGCACGTGACTCACCTCCTAGCACGTGACTCACCGCCTAGCACGTGACTCACCGCCTAGAACGTAACTCACTTCCAAGCAGGTAACTCACCGCCTAGCATGTGACTCACTGCCAAGCACATGACTCACCGCTTAGCACGTGACTCACCGCCTAACACATGAATCACCGCCAAGCACATGACTCACCGCTTAGCACGTGACTCACCGCCTAGCACGTGACTCACCACCTAGCATGTGACTCACCACCTAGCATGTGACTCACCGCCAAGCACATGACTCACCGCTTAGCACGTGACTCACCGCCTAACACGTGAATCACCGCCAAGCACATGACTCACCGCTTAGCACGTGACTCACCGCCTAGCACGTGACTCACCTCCTAGCACGTGACTCACCACCTAGCACGTGACTCACCGCCTAGCACGTGACTCACCGCCTAGCACGTGACTCACTGCATATCACGTAACTCACCCCCTTGCAAGTAACTCATCGCCTACTACGTAACTCACCGCCAAGCACGTGACTCACCACCTAGCACGTGACTCACCGCCTAGCACGTGACTCACCGCCTAGCGCGTGACTCACCGCCAAGCACATGACTCACCGCCAAGCACATGACTCACCGCTTAGCACGTGACTCACCACCTAGCACGTGACTCACCGCCTAGCGCGTGACTCACCGCCAAGCACATGACTCACCGCTTAGCACGTGACTCACCACCTAGCACGTGACTCACCGCCTACCGCGTGACTCACCGCCAAGCACATGACTCACCGCTTAGCACGTGACTCACCGCCTAGCACGTGACTCACCACCTAGCATGTGACTCACCACCTAGCATGTGACTCACCACCTAGCATGTGACTCACCGCTTAGCACGTGACTCACTGCCTAGCACGTGACTCACCACCTAGCATGTACCTCACCGCTTAACATGTGACTCACCGCCTAGCACGTGACTCACCGCCTAGCACGTGACTCACCGCCTAGCACGTGACTCACCGCCTAGCACGTGACTCACCGCCTAGCACGTGACTCACCGCCTAGCACGTGACTTAGTGAGCAACACATGACACATCGCACAACACTTGACTCACAGGACAGCACGTGACTCACCGCACAACACTTGACTCACAGGACAGCACGTGACTTACCACACAACACACCACTCCTTACAATTATAGTCACCATACATTAATTTGTCCAGAATCCCCGCACCGCCCCCCCCTTCCATAGTAACAGTGACTCCAAACTTCAAGCTCATTTCATCCAACCAATCAGGAGGTGGCGAGACTTATGGCCCAATCTAAAGCTATCATACGGCGACTATCACTCACTACTTAGCTCGTGACTCACCGCTCAACACGTGCACGCGGATGGAGGCGGGCCGGGCATTGGAAGGGCTGCACGTGTACTGGCCGGAGTTGTGCACCTGGGCGTCCCGCAGGGTGAGGGTGCTGATCGTGGTGTCGTTGTTCACCCTCACGTTCACCTCCACCTTCTCCACCTCGTAGTTGGCCACCTTAGGAGAGGGGCGAAGGGGAGAGAGGAATTATGATCGAGGCAACGGAACAAAGAATCGAAAGCCTGCAAGAGTAGTAAGGGGAAGGAAGTCATCAAGAATAAGGAAGTAGAAAATGTCGAAGAAACTGGATAGGGAAATTAGGAAAAATGGAAGAAGAAGAAGAAGAGATAGAAAGTAGTGAGAAAAAGGAAAGGGAAAAGGGACTGAGAGAGTAGGGAAAGAGAAGAAAAAGGGAAAGGTTCGGGACTGGGTGGAACAATAAGAGGAAAAGAGTAGAAATGTAAAAAAGGAAGAAAAAAGAGAAAAACTAATGTAAAGGAAAGAAATGAAGAGAAGTAAAGGAAGAAGTGATATTATAAGAAGAGGGTGGAAAAAAGTGAGTGAAGAAGGGAAAAGTTAATGGTGGGAAACAGTAAGAGAAGTGAAAAAAAATAAAGAAAGTACGAAAGGAGTGAAGAGAGATGCTGCTATGATTTGAAGAAATGGAGGAGAAAAAGATGAGCAAAAATATGAAAGGAGGAAATTAGTTCGGAGAAAATTGAAAAAAAAACCGGAAAGGAAAAAAAGCCGACAGGGAGTGATAAAAGGAGTAATGGAGAATGGGAAAATGAAAGGTAGAAAATAGTTAGAAAATAATTGAAAAAAAATGAGGGAAAGTAGAAAGCAATTAGAGGAAATGGTTTTGGGATTTGATGAAATGGAGGAAAAACGATAGAGGTAAAAAAAAATCTGGAAGGAAGAAAGTAGTTCGAAGAAAATTGAAAAAAAAGGAAAGATAAAAAGGCGCCAGGGAAAGTGATAAAAACCAGTGACGAGGCAAGATTTCCCCTAATTATCATCTTTCACCTTCCCCGTGCCACCCTGCCGCGCCACCACCGTTGCCAGGTTATTGTACCCAAAGCTTAGTTTTTACCGGTGTCTGACGCCTAACTATTGCCAAGAAACATCAGGATCTTTCTCTTTTAACGATAACTATAAATGAGTTTCATTATTGGAGCCCAGAAGACAGTTTGGGAGTAGGAAGTCGGGAAATATAAGCGGCTGAGTACGACAATCTGGCACCGTTGCGCGCCACCGCCCTCACCTTCTGCTCGTGGTACCACAGCAGGAAGTCGGAGGTGCTTGGCGCGTCCAGGACCTGGCAGGTGAGGCGAAGGGTGGAGCCGCGGTCGAGGTACAGCTCCTGGCCCGCCGTGATGACCGCTCGGGGCTCTGGCGAGGGGAGGAAGCGAAGGCAGGGTAAGAACAAAGCGTGTAGTCAGGGAAAAATATAACATGTATAAAGTTCAGTAACGTAATGGATCTGATTGCTGCTACGGACTCTGCTAAAGGAGGGAACGAAGGCAGGGTAAAAACAAAGCGTGTAGTCAGGAAAAAAAAATAACATATATAAAGTTCAGTAACGTGATGGATCTGATTACCGCAACGGACTCTGCTAATGAAGGGACCGAAGACACATGAAACAATACCAGTCATCAGGAAGACACATGAAAATTGTGGTTAGTCAGAGGAGAAACAAGAGATGAGACATAACGAATATACGACAAAGGCTGAAACAAGAGACATGAAAACAAGAGACATGAAAATTGTGGTTAGTCAGAGGAGAAACAAGAGGTGAGACATAACGAATATACGACAAAGGCGATGAATAGTTGTACAGTTTAAAAATATTATGCTTTATACAGTGACGGAAAGGTGATGTTGGGGCATACGCTATAGCTGGGAGTGGCTTCTGTGTTTACCTCCGTCCCATCGGCCATTGAGCCTGTGGTGAGTGAGAACCCGCTCCCTACATCTTAGAAATCTGTAAAGCTATAGAAGCCTGGAGAGTATTGGGGTCCGTTTCAATGGGCACGTAATTCTTTTCTTACTTCCTTATTTCCTATTCCTGTCTCCATTATAACTGGGGGTAAGTTATCTCACCAGTGCCCTTACAAATGTCCATGGCATTACTATGATATTTATAATAATAATGATTATAGTGACAATAATGATGATAATAGTAATGATAACAATAATAATAATGATAATAATAATAATAATAATAATAATAATAATGATAATGATAATGATAATGATAATGATAATAATGATAATAATAATAATAATAATAATAATAATAATAATAATAATAATAATAATAATGATAATAATGATAATAATGATAATAATGATAATAATGATAATAATAATAATGATGATAATAATAATAATAAGAAGAAGATAACAATAAAAACTAACAAAAAATTTGAAGCTCATCTCTCTAATGAACTGCGCGTGTGAGTGGGGAGGGTGAGGGGGGAAGGATCAGGTTTTAATAAAGATCAGGTAAGAGTCATTTCCGAGCTGCCGTTTAATGAACTGCGATGCCATGGCGGCCGACCTCTCGATCGTCCTGCACGTCAGTTAGTCCGACTCTTTGCCTCGACACAAACACCCACACACAGAGTAAAGAAAAGACGGAAAAGGAAGACAATGACAACTGAACACTTCACAGTGCTACTCTTTCATAGCTCTTGAAATTTAAAGCAAAAGGAAAATAGTGAATAAAATGAACAATGTTTACTTTCCCGACCATGCAGAACACCTGCAAAACACCCGGCCGAAAGGCTAGACACAACGCCTAATAATGCCACGTATCTGTAATCTTGTGATGTACTTTTCGATAAATTTGTTGTCGTCGTGTTGAAAGGTAAAAGCACCATGTTTCTGTTCTGCTTTCTTTTAACTTATTTTTATGCACATGATCTCACCTCAGTGGCGCCTGTCGATCGCTCATCACCTCCCCCCATCGTCTGTAGTCTAGAATCCTGACTTTATTAGCTATTTTCCTTTTTTTCTCCAACCCTGCACGAGTGAACCCTTCCTTCCCCGTGACTCCAAATTGAAGCTGGGGCGTGAAATGGCCAATGGATACTTTTGGTTAAAAGCTTTGTAATCTATTTTATTCAAATTTTGTAAGTATTTGTTAAGTCGTTTTATATTTAATTTTCTGGGCTTCGACCTGTTTAGATTTTAATGTGTGCATGAAGAGAACATATGTTGGTGTGTTTCACGGTGTTTGTGTTGCGGAAAAGAAGAGCAAAAAAGTAGGACATCAAAGTTTTGGCAGTGGTGCTGTACTTGGAGAAGTCTTCGAGGTACGAAAAGAAAAGAAAATGCTGAGAGGAGGAATATTACGTCGGGAGGAGGAAAATTTCAATTACAGTAAATTAAAGTGTCGCCACTTTTTCTCAGGTACTCTTCTTCCTGCCCCACACCGCCCGCAGCCCCGCCACGGCCTCCTCCTCCCCGTCCAGGTAAATGTGGAGTGGCAATATTATGTATTTTCCCGACTGGGTTATTATTTTCTTTATGAATGAAAGATGAACAACTGTTCATTTCTTCTCGAGCAAAATTTTTATTTCATGTTCGTTAGAACTGTCGTGTGTTCCAACTTTCTCAGAATAGTTCTTTCATTAAAATATTGAGTCTGGATTGTCAAGGTGACCCACCAAATAGTTCTCGGCCTGGAAAAAAATATACATTCATGAACCTCGTCTTGTTATTATATTAAGTAACTAGAAAAAAAAACGTTGATAAGCAAAGTAGTAGAGTCGTTTACACGAGACATATTTGTCATTATATTATTTGCCAGCACGCAAGATGCATCGAAAGAGAAGTGAAGTATCGATCTATGGAGCTTTGCCACGTGGGAAACCTTTTTGGCAGTAAATAACAGCTAAAAATACAATGTCATGTATTTCTTTCTTAACTATGAGAATGTGTCTCCTCTTATTACTGCAGTTTCATTTTATAAATATTTTGTAGTCATATTTTGGTGTCGATAGAACTCAAGCACTAGGAAGCAGCTATTTGGAGTGTTTGTAACACTATGCATGGGAGATGCTACCTGTACTTCTTGCTGCACTACAGTGAATGGAACTTGTTTTGGGTTTTAATAGCACCGCAGAAATATAAATAAGCATTTTGCTGTCCTGGTAACTGTAGGGAGGGGAATAAAATAAATTGAATGTGAGAATGTTGAAATTCGGGAATTTTGGATAAAACTATTTGTAGCGTCGAAAACTATCCCGATAGAAGTGCCTTTTGGTGGTAGGTAATTTTGCAGTTATAGGAAGCCGCTGCTTGGGTGTTGGTAAAATCCCATATCAGGGAGGTAACTGTGTCGCTGATAGCACTCAGACACTATGAAATGATTGATCCAGTTATCGGTAGCACTGTTGATGTGAGAAAATAGCTTATTAGGGGCTGAGAGGGAAAGAAAAACTGTTTGCTTTGTTCGTAATGCTACTGATATTGGATGGAGCTTTTGTGATGTTGGTAACACTGCCGGAATCTGATATGAGAGGAAGGAGTTGTTTACAGTACTGGTAACACTTTTGAGATGGGAGAGAGCAGCTGTGGGTTATGGTGAAATTGCAGGGAGATATTTTTGGTGTTAGTATCACTGCAAGGATTGAAATTAACTGGACGGGTATGGACAACAAGAAAGGAATGTAAAGAAGCTTCAAGACTGTTGTTAATAATATTATGATATGGACTAACACGTGATGGGGTTGAAAACTGTTAAAAAGTGAAACAACAAGTAATGGTGTCAGTAATAATCAAGGGATCGAAAACAGCAGCTTCAGGTTCGGTTAACAGTGTAGGAAGGAAAATCATTTACATAAGGAGTTGATGCCGTTGTATTAGAAATAGGTATGTAAGATTACGATAACATTGTAGACATATATGAAGAGGGTGTTATGGATTTTTAAAACGTTAAAGGAATACAAAGGAGCTATTTTGGTTACATAGCGGGGATTAAAGAAAAATTGTGGCTGTATGTAATGGTGCACGGAAGAGAAGAAATTGTTGTTGGTGTTGGATGAAAACCTCAGTACAGTTGTGAAAAATTAGAAGATACAGGGATGGATCAATCTATAATTGTAATAAATAGAATAGATTGAAAGCACATTAATAAAAGTAATTTGGCGGTTGCAAGAGTTCGTTCGACGATCAGTTTTAGCGATATAACCAAAATTATAAAAAAAAAGTTAATGAAGCTCCAGCTGTGTCCAGTTAAAGAGTTCGCTCGACGATCAGTTTTGGCGATATAACCAAAATCTTAAAAAAAAAAATAGTTTATAAACCTCCAGCTGTATCCAGTTAAGTCGTTGTTGTTCAGTTCCTAAGATAACGGGGCAATTAAACCTCTGCTCACATGTGGCGTCAGCTGTGATTAAATTTTAGGCCTCGGTTCGTGAACGAAAGGTCTTTGTGGCACGTGTTTCAGTGTATTAAATGCAATTTTCTCGTTCCAGCCGCTCGTCCCATTTTCTTCGATCTTCATTATTCGCATTCTTAAAGATAAGCTTCCAGCGCTTCCTCTTTCACGTCTTCATTCGTTGTCGTCCTTTCCAGGCCTGACTTCCACTTTTGTCTTATCGTGTCCGACTATTTGTCTGACTGTCTGTATGTCCGTGTGTGTGCTGCTGTTGGTAAATACCTGTTTTATTATTATTTTTTTGTTGTTGTCAGCCGGTCTCCTTGTCGTGACTGCCTGTCTGCCTGTCAGCCTCCGTCTGTGCTCTCTCTCTCTCTCTCTCTCTCTCTCTCTCTCTCTCTCTCTCTCTCTCTCTCTCTCTCTCTCTCTCTCTCTCTCTCTCTCTCTCTCTCTCTCTCTCTCTCTCTCTCTCTCTCTCTCTCTCTCTCTCTCTCTCTCTCTCTCTCTCTCTCTCTCTCTCTCTCTCTCTCTCTCTCTCTCTCTCTCTCTCTCTCTCTCTCTCTCTCTCTCTCTCTCTCTCTCTCTCTCTCTCTCTCTCTCTCTCTCTCTCTCTCTCTCTCTCTCTCTCTCTCTCTCTCTCTCTCTCTCTCTCTCTCTCTCTCTCTCTCTCTCTCTCTCTCTCTCTCTCTCTCTCTCTCTCTCTCTCTCTCTCTCTCTCTCTCTCTCTCTCTCTCTCTCTCTCTCTCTCTCTCTCTCTCTCTCTCTCTCTCTCTCTCTCTCTCTCTCTCTCTCTCTGAAAATAAAGGCATTCACAAATAATAGCTTGCAGATATCGTTTACATATCAACAGTTGTTATAGTTGTTTTTTCATTGTGTGTGTGTGTGTGTGTGTGTGTGTGTGTGTGTAGACTATAGATTATTTATCCTTTTTATTGACTTTCATGTGTTACCTTTATCTGGCTGTTTGGTGGCTGCACTGATATTCTCCTAACAAGGGACCCGCACGGCCTCTATGCTTCTGTGTGGATCTGGAAACCTTTCACCTGTGAATTGAAGTTTCAGTTCACAGTAACACTTGGTGCGAGGAAATATAGTAGCTTGTTTTTGTTGATTTTATTTTGGGATATTATATATATATATATATATATATATATATATATATATATATATATATATATATATATATATATATATATATATATATATATATATATATATATATATATATATATATATATATATATATATATATATATATATATATATATATATATATATATATATATATATATATATATATATATATATATATATATATATATATATATATATATATATATATATATATATATATATATATATATATATATATATATATATATATATATATATATATATATATATATATATATATATATATATATGTATATATCTGATATATATATATATATATATTAGTCTGAAGCTCACTTGGCAACTGGGGCATTTTTTTCTTCTATTATATATACTCCTTTGTTTTAGAGTTTTTTTGCGGGTTCTTGATTAGTTATTTACCCTATTTCGATTTTTTTTCGCTTCATTTTTTTGTAATTGAAGGGAGCGAGTAGTCCGTGTTTCTCTGATATTTCTCAAGGTTGTTTCACGCGCGAGATGTTTTCCTGGTTGTATCTTGAGGCCAGCCGCCCTGCTTCCTGCCTCATCGCTCCACCTTCCTCCTCCTCCAGCTTTCATTTCTCCTCCTTCCAACTTACCCACCGAGGCCTTCACGGCCCCCCCCCCCCCCCTCCGCCTCCAGACTTTTTTTTTCTTGTGCGTTTCCTCCATCCTTCTTCTTGAATCATCCTCGCGGTCTTTTTCACTTCACCATTCATTTCTCTCTTCATTCTCCCATCTTTTTCACTTCATTTCCTCCTCCTCTTTCATTTTCAACCCACGCTTTATTACTTGCCCGTCCTCCCCCTCACCCTGTTTCCTTTTCGTACCTCTTATGCCCTCTTTATTTATCTCCCCCTCCTTCTCTCCCCCATTTCTTCCTCTCCATCTTTTCTCCATCCTCGCCTTCTCTTTCGTGCTCACTTCCCTTCCTCACCCCTCTTCCTTCTAATTCTCCCTTTTTCTTCCTCTTTCTTCACTTCCCTTTCCTCATTCTCTTTCCTCATTGCCCCTTTCCATTCCTTTCTCACTTCCCTAGCAACACGATTTCACTTCATCCTCACTCCCCTTCCTCACTTCCCTTCCTTACTCCCTTTCCTCAGGCGCTCTCCCTTGCTTCCCTTTCTCCACACCACCCTCTCATTCCTTAAGTCACTCTTTGCTCACTCGATTTTTCACTTCCTCATTCTTTTATCATCACACCCTCTTTCTCAGTACCCTCTGTGCCTCTATACCTCTTAAACTGGGGGGGGGGGGGGCGTTATTAGTGTCCATAGGGGGGCGCGAATCCAGGAGTAAAAGTTGGAATTTAACACTATCATGGACTAACATTGATAAGTTTATGAGAACAAAGGAAAATTATCGCCCCTTTTAACTCTAGTTCTTTATAGTCTAGATAGGCTCACCATTGTTGATAAGCCTGGGAGCGAATTATATCTATGTATGCAAGGGTGACGTCGAAGGAAGGATCTATTCGAGGGGGGCCGTGGACCTTCCCTCCTTAATCCACTTTCCTCATTCCTCAACGCTCCACCTTCCTTACTCTTTTATAATTCCTCTTCTTCCCTCCTTTATCATCACAAGCTCTTCCTTAATCAAAATTATTCCCAGGTCTTTTTTTTCACTTTACTGCCTTATCTCAATCTTCACCGCCGCTCTCTCCCTCCCGTCTCCGTTCCTTCTTCCTTGCACTCTCTTTCCCACTCCCTTTGCTTCACTCTACTTTTTCACTCAGTCATTCTCACTCCTTCACCCTCTCTTTTTCGTCCTCACTGATTCACTTCTCTTCCTCACTCCTGCACACTCCCTTCTCACTCGTGCTCACTCTACTTTTTCACTCAGTCATTCTCACTCCTTCACCCTCTCCTTTTTCGTCCTCACTTATTCACTTCTCTTCCTCACCCCTGTACACTCCCTTCTCACTCGTGCTCACTCTACTTTTTCACTCAGTCATTCTCACTCCTTCACCCTCTCCTTTTTCGTCCTCACTTATTCACTTCTCT
>NC_066566.1:8514041-8586883 GCF_024679095.1 Eriocheir sinensis | reverse complement strand
CCCTCCTTCTTCCTCCTCCTCCTCCTCCTCCTCCTCCTCTTCCAAACGATTGCTCAGTAAACTATTGGCGCACGGTATCTCGGGTAACATTGCAATTGGCTTGTGGACTGGCTCTCTGAGCGGAAACAGAGAGTAGTTCTAAACGGTGTTTCATCTAACTGGCTCGATGTCAGAAGCGTCGTCCCTCAAGGATCAGTGCTTGGTCCCATGCTCTTCTTAATTTATGTTAGTGATATCGATGATGGGCTCACTTGCAAAATATCAAAATTTGCTAATGACACAAAAATCGCTAGTAAGGTAACTGCGACACTCGACGAAGAAGCTTTACAATCAGATCTAGATCGACTTGCACGTTGGGCCAATCAATGGCAAATGAAATTTAACGTTTGCAAATGTAAAGTGTTACACATCGGAAACAATAACAATCGCGTTCGGTACGTAATGAATGGCCAACAACTTTCTGCAGTAAGTAAAGAAAAGGATCTTGGAATCACTATATCAAGCGATTAAAGCCCGGTCAGCATTGTTCAGAGGTAGTTAAAACCGCAAACAAATTGGCTGGCTTCATCGCACGAGTCTTTAATAATAAATCGGAAAAAAAGTAATATTAAAACTGTATAATTCGCTTGTTCGACCACATCTAGAGTACTGTATACAGTTTTAGTCTCCCTATTACAGAAAAGACAGAAAAGTTAGAACGGATTCAACGGAGAGTAACAAAAATGATTCCTAGGTTGAGAAATTTATCTTATGAACAAAGGCTTAAAGAAGTAAATTTATTCAACCTATCAAAACGAAGAATGCGAGGCGATCTAATAGAAGTGTTTAAAATGTTTAAAGGATTCAGTGATTTTGATGCGGAAGATTACTTTACAATTGATCGATCAAATAGAACAAGAAGAAATCACAATTTCAAGATAAGTGGTAAAAGATTCTCGACGCACGAAGCCAAACATTTCTTCTTCAGTCGAGTCGTTAATGTTTGGAACTCTCTACCCTGTGATATCGTTGATAGTGCGACGGTTACGGCCTTCAAGAATAGATTAGACAAGTATTTTGAATCCAACCTGCAACTAAGATATTACTCATTATCGTAATAACGTTAAGGGGGGGCGGAACAGCTGGAATGGAAAAATGGGGTCAAGAATACTTTTTTTTTTTTTTTACATATTTTCATAGGAAAACTATCTAAAAAAACATATATGACTATGAGAACAATGGGAGCGCCTGGGAAAACGTTTTAAAGGGACGCGGTGCGCAGACATTTACACGCCCGGGTGGACTTTAAATCTTATGTACAAGGAGTTTCTGCTGTATTTTCTTCACTTAGGCTTGGTGGGATACGCCGATATGGTATAAGAAAAATACAAGAAGAAGAAGAAAAGAGAGCAGAGGAAGGGGAAACATATGGCGCTGGCATAGCGCCTGTGTAGAGATACAGTTATGTATCTTTTTGGTGAGCAGTGTCTTTGAGTTGAGGGAAGGCGCTCATTGCTGGTAAAACAAGACCCCTCAACAATGATTTGACACTGTGAAGACACCCCAGCAGTGAGGACCCTAATACGGTCCGCTAAAAGCGCGAAGAATCATCAACTCATGGGACCCACTGTCAGTCACTGGAGAAATACGCGGTTGACAAAAGAATGCATTTCCTTATTGTAAATACATTATATTGATAACTTTTGACTATTACATATTATATTAGTGTGTAGTATATGTTTGTAGTGCATATATGTAAAAATGAATGTAATCGTGCAATAAATAAATGCAATAACTAACAAAATATGTAATGTGAAAACTTTAAACGCGTTTTTCTCAAAACCACAAAAAATATCTTCAAAAATCAGTTCTGCAAAGAATACTCCATGGAGCTTGATGAAAATCACTACACTTATACATTTTGGGTGTATCTACATTTACAAGTAGCGGTTTTTTGAAATATTGAAAAGAAAATGTTTTTTGAGTTTTTTTTTGGTAAAAAAATGTTACGTAACGATTTACATGAAATTGCGACAGCGATTACTCGCGAACTATACAAAATTTAGCAAAACCGCTACTTGTAAATATTTCTACAACATTCAACTACTACCATGCAAAATTTCGTAACTCTAAAACGAAAACTGTATTTTACGCTGATTTTTAAAGTCTTGACCTTATGAGGTCATGACCTGACCAATTAGCAGGTTCTACCTTTGGGATAGTATCTGAAACATGATTTTAAACATAATAGAGAAGTTTGAGGCAAAAATATTAAAAACTTTTTTTTTTATGAATATTTTTTACCTACCCGTTCCCCCTCCCCTTAAGTTCTTTCGAATACTGGCGTCCTTGTCCGTTTTTATCGCCCGGTTAGTGGTAGCAGTAATGGTAGTTCTTTCCTCTTTCCTACATACTTTCCATGCAGTTTTTCCATGCTGCATGGTTCTTTTTCCTTTCTTGCCAGCTTTGGCTGGAGGGATGGGGGGATGGGGAGGAGCCTTCGCCTTTGCTGTCCTTCATCTTCCACATTTGATTAGATAGTTAGTGTAGCTTGTCACAAACAGCCTCGTAAGGACCAGCAGGTCTGCTGTTGTTTGTTCTTCCTTTGTGTTTCTTTGTTCCTCCTCCTCTCCATCTTTCTTTGTGACTACCAGGGCGCAGCGTTCACCAATGCGTGGAATCACTTCATTGACTTTTATTGAGTTATTTTATTGAGTTATTTGTTTCGTGACGACGGCCTGCACTCAGCTGAGGTCGGCTCTCTCTGTCTCGGGAAGATGTTGAACGAAACTGTTGTCATTTACATAAAACATTTATCGGACTTTTTCCTTTGTATATATGAGGACTGGGGTGCTCATACCTCCAGCGATATTATATATGTAAATGTCCTTAAAGCCTTTGACAAAGGACTACATTATCGACTACTAAATACGGCTTCCAATTGGGTCTGTCACTAATACAGTCCGGAAAGGGCTCATTCTATTATACAGTACACATCAACGACACAGAAGTAGGACTGAAGACCTCCCCATCGAAGTGGGTGAAAAGGCCTGTAAAGTAGCAAACGTCTTTGAAAGTTAAGAAGTTTGTCATGCACCTGGGTACCAGAAATAGTATCCATACATGCAACATACAAGGGAAGACCCTGCAGGTCGTACATGGGGAATCTGAGCTTAAGGCTACAATCAGGAGTGAATTGAAACACACAAAACACAGTCACTCTAAAAAAATGCTTATACTATAATCGGAGTAACGTTGGCTCTGCATAACTCGTTGATAGGACCTCACCTGGAATGCACAGTGCAGTTAAAAGGTTAAAATAGGCGCACCTAGCATCACCAAATGTGGGGTACAAACTTGGCGGAGGGACTGTTTTTTGGGCGCCATTAAAGGTAATGGCTAAAGAATAGCTTAGCCGGATATTTTGTTTTTATTTATTAATGATCCACGAGATATCCTGGAGTTAAATCATAGTATATGCTCATATTTGTATTCATTCATACACACACTGGTAATATTTCTGTGGTGTCTGATTCACTTCTTAGAGTGAAATTCTAGTGTGATAAAAAGTCACAAATTCGTGTCACTAGTAAAAATGAAACTAGTAATTTAAGTTTTGCCACCATGAAATACACGCAAATAGATAAATATGACAGCTCACGAAGTCACAATAAGTGACATCACCTGCTTTGCGCAGTAAAAGTATACTATTTTAGGTGTCTGACACCCGCAATATGGCAGGCTGCTGCTGCCTCGGCCACAGATTATTGCCAGATTGTCGTACTCAGCCGATTATATTTCCCGACTTCCTGCCCCTAAACTGTCTTCTGGGCTCCAATAACGAAACTCATTTATAGTTATCGTTAAAAGAGTAAGATCCTGATGTTTCTTGGCAATAGTTAGGCGTCAGAAACCGTTAAATACTATGCTCTGAGTACGACAATCTGGCAACGGTGGCTATACGTATTTTCATATTATTGTTCTGTTGTTTATTGAATGTTGTGTTCAAGAAAAAGAATAGTCATAATTTTAGTTAGTTTTTGGTTATAAGGATTCTTTACGAAATACAAGTATAACATTACCTTCTTATACTTAGGAAACGTCCTGAATCCTGGATCGGCTATGGTAAAGTTAGGTGCGCCTATTGAATCTCTCGAGGGTACACCGACGCTCAACGGTAATTATACCATTGTTGAGGGTACAGCGTATGAAGAAGGACTCAAATAATTAATTTTCTTTCGTTGGAGAAGAGACGAAAAGGGGAAATCTGATACAGGTCTTAAAGTAACTGAAGAGGTTCACTAACGTAAATCATTCCAAGTGCTTTGAGCTTTAAATTAACGCAAGAACCAGAAATAACGCTCACTCTATACAAGTAAAATGCAGTATAGACATCGGAAGGAGATTTTATTCGCATGCCGAGTTATCTGACATTGCAACAAACTTCCTGCATAAGTAGTTCATTCGAAAACGATCATCTACTGAGTAGTCGCATTGGCCGTTACTTTGTTGCGTCAGGAGTGAACTGGACGGTCCAGCACATACGCACAGGCAGTGCTTTGATCTGTTTCTCGGGTCACTAAAGTGCCTGATGAGCAGACTAAATCACTAAAGTAGGCAGCCTCGATAGAAGATAACAAACTTTTAGGTGCCTGCTCTTCTATGCTTTATCTCCATCCTCCTCCTCCTCCTCCTCCTCCTCCTCCTCCTGTTTCTTTTACCCTTCCTGCTCCTGCTCCTCCTTCCCTTGTGTTATTCCCTCCCCTCCAGAGTTCATGAAATATTTACGCTCATCAATCAGTCCTTCCTCCCGATGGTTCCTTTTCAACTTGCTCCATATTTTTAAGTGTTCTGGATACACAGGAAGAATTCTGTCCCAAAACTATTTTCCTTTTTTATATTTTTTGACCTGTGTTCTGTTCCTTTTTTGTTATTTTTTTCTACCTCTGCCGGTGGTGTTTTTTGTTAGTTCATATATATTTTTTCCCCGTGCATTTGTGGGGTTGGTGGTGTTGGAAATGTTTTTGTGTGAATAACGGGAAATTTAACCAAAAGATCAAAACTTGTTTTGTTGGCTTCATGTCAGTCAGTTTTTGAGAGACTGTTGAGGGAGGAAGAGAACAGTGTGACAACGTGGCGTTATAACTTTTTTTCTTACAGCAAGGGAGTCAGTTCAAGGGCAGTTAAATAAAAAAAAACAATAAAAAAGCGCCAATCGCTGCTCCAATAAAAGCAATCAGAACGAGAGGTCAAAAGAGAGGTCAGTTTCAGGAGAAGTGTCTTGACACTCTTCTCTTGATTGAGGTCATGTCGTGGGCAGGAGGAAATACAGACGAAGGAAGGTTGCTCCAGTTTGCCAGCGGAAGGGATAAAAGAATGGAGATGCTGGTTAACTCTTGCATAAGGGATTTGGACAGTATAGGGGTGAGCAAGAGCAGAAAGTCGTGTGCAACGGGACCGTGGGAGGGAAGGAGGCATGCAATTAGCAAGTTCAGAAGAGCAGTCATCATGAAAATATCGATAGAAGATAGAAAGAGATTCAACACTGCGGCGGAATTTAAGAGGTAGGAGACTATCAGTAAGAGGTGGGGAGTTGATGAGCCGTAGACTCTACTTTGTCCAAGAGAGCTGTGTGTGCGGACCCCCTCACACGTGAGATGCATACTCCATACTCGGCAAATGCTGTGTTAGGGGCGGATATTAAACTTTTTGTGCTGCGTTTGCAAACCGCGTGAGCTAGATAGTATTGTTTTCAGTTGTGTGTTAACAGTTAAATAAAAAAAAAGGAAAAAATGCAGTCCCAGCACATCTCTACCTTGTGAACGTGAAGTTAAATTTAATCTTTTCAGCTCAGATTGTAAAAAAAAAATCGTGGCAATAAACCTTTCACACTTAAACAAGATAAGCTAGCAAGGAAGCCTTTTGTGTCTTAAATGTCTTGTTGGAAAGAAAATTTAAGAATAGACGACAAACGTTTTATAAGAACCAGTAGGTGCTTCATCAATCTTTTATACCCCTATTAATTTCGTAAATTTCCGTAATCAGAGGAAATCAGTTCCGGAAGGTATCTTGCTGCAATTTTAAGACAGATTTGCAAAAGTACAAAATGAAAACGTTGTCTGGAGCTGCTGTTAAAGTAGTCAATTGGAACAGTTGTTTTGTGCTCTTCGTGACCCACCAAGTGAGCGCGACCCCCGCCACACCACTGCACTGATCAGGCGTCTCTCAGGAGGGATAGCGAGGCCCTCAGGGAGACCTCAGGCGAGGATTTAATCTTAAAACGACACCAAACAACACTCCGCAAACCCATTAGATGCATATCTCCTAATGGCCGAGGCTTCGCGAGGACGAGAATTGTCACGATTTCTTTCCTCCTGGTGACCTCTTCAGCAATCCCTTTCTTCCTATTAATATGTTTGTAAATATGAAATAGATGGATAGATATAGATGGATAGATCATATATATAAATTATAGGTAGATAAATCGATACATATTCGTGTATATTGCTTTTGCATTTCGTGAAGTCGACTTCTCTTTCTCTCCAGTTATTCATAGTTCTTAGTATTATTGTTTCATCTCAACCTTTCACAGTAATAATCCTGCCTCTTCCTTAATACACAAGAATGGAAGGAGACTGACTATAATAAGCTGCAATACTTTATTCACTCAATTTTCCGTACCGCCTCTTTTATCACTTTCAACTTATGTCGTCTTTCAATACACGTCGCCAGTGTTTCTATAACCTCAACATTTCCCTCAACAATCCTTTCATCTTTTTACTTACTTACCCATTGTTGCTTCTGACAGAAACGTCTGCATCTCCAATACTCTTTTCACCCCATCAGATATACTTTTATTCTTTCCTCTACAAACTGTTATCCCTTAGAAGAACCTCGCTGCATTCCTGTTTCAAGCACCTCTTTCAGTAGTCCCTCCGTCCTTCCCTTCTTTGTGCGCACCGCTATGCCTTCCCTTCCCTTCACCCTTCAGGACTTACCTAGCACCTCGAGGTGGATGAGTTGCGTGATGGTCGGCTTCGTGTTGATCTGACACTCGTATATTCCCGTGTCGTTGGTGGACGGCGACCTGCAGAAGAAAAGTGACGTTGTTAGTGCTTCAGGCGGGGATTGGGTACTTATGGTTGTACGTGTGTGTGTGTGTGTGTGTGTGTGTGTGTGTGTGTGTGTATGTGTGTATGTGTGTGTGTGTGTGTGTCATTAGTTGAAAACTGTTTCATATCTACTTAATTTTCCTTTTTTTTTTCTCTTTTAAACTACATTCTCTCCTTGTTTTATCTGGCTCATTCTAAGTCCAAGGTCTCTCTCTCTCTCTCTCTCTCTCTCTCTCTCTCTCTCTCTCTCTCTCTCTCTCTCTCTCTCTCTCTCTCTCTCTCTCTCTCTCTCTCTCTCTCTCTCTCTCTCTCTCTCTCTCTCTCTCTCTCTCTCTCTCTCTCTCTCTCTCTCTCTCTCTCTCTCTCTCTCTCTCTCTCTCTCTCTCTCTCTCTCTCTCTCTCTCTCTCTCTCTCTCTCTCTCTCTCTCTCTCTCTCTCTCTCTCTCTCTCTCTCTCTCTCTCTCTCTCTCTCTCTCTCTCTCTCTCTCTCTCTCTCTCTCTCTCTCTCTCTCTCTCTCTCTCTCTCTCTCTCTCTCTCTCTCCTCTCTCTCTCTCTCTCTCTCTCTCCTTCACTCTTAATTTTCTTTATCTCTCTTTCTCTTTTCCCCTTTCCTGTTGCTCCCTCTCACCGCCTTCTTATTATCTCTTTCTTCCCTAACGATCCTTTTTAAAGCCATTATCTCACTCCTCCCTCCTGCTCGCCCCGTCTTTATCTTTTTCTTCCGCTTCACCTCCTGTCTGGTATTATTCTTCCCTCGCTTCCTTTCTTCCCACTTTCTTTTCTCCCGCACTTTCCTCCTTCCATTTTCCGGGATATCTCTTGTCAGCCTTTTTAAGATTGATTTAACTCGCCAAGCGTCCCCCCGAGCCTGCCTCCACGGCCTGCCTCCCCCACTCATGTTTTCACTTTTGTCTCTCTGCTTACAGCCACCTCTCACTGCTCTGCTTCTTCCAGTCTGCGTTCTCTCATCCCCTGTTCCTACTCTTTTGCGTCACCAGGTTATCACTCTACCTTTCCATTCCAGTTTATTATCCTCAGCATGTCTTCCCTATTTCATCTCTCAGTCACTATCCTCACCCTATACCCTTGCTCTACACTTCTTTCCTGGCCAAGCTCTCTCAGCCAGCCTTTCCTCACTCTACTTTTTCCCTCAGTTTGTTTCTCTATCCTGCTCTTCCGAAACTGCATTTTTAAGCCCGTATCCCTCAAGTCATCCAGTACTCAATCTTCCTCAAGCCATCTTCGTGTAATCAGCCATCCCCTGCCTTGTCGAGCTCTTCGTCTGCAGCGAGATCTCCGCCAGCCAACTTCCAATCAGCTTCTCTAATATAGTTTTTCCTTTTTCATCTTCCTTCATATTGACTCCAAGATCCTGCTTCCTCATGCCAGCCTTCTATAGAGAGCCTCCTTGTCATTACCTTCCAAAAATACTACCTTCCTATACGCCCACCTCACTGAGCCTTCCAAAAATACTACCTTCCTATACTCCCACCTCACTGAGCCTTCCAAAAATACTACCTTCCTATACGCCCACCTCACTGAGCCTTCCAAAAATACTACCTTCCTATACTCCCACCTCACTGAGCCTTCCAAAAATACTACCTTCCTATACTCCCACCTCGCTGAGCCTTCCATATCCAGTCTGTCCCCAGCTTGTCTCCCCATGCCAGCCTCGTTTCATTACGTATAATAATTCTTCTCCTCCATTGCAGCATTTTTTTTTTCATCCTGCAATATCTTACCCCAGCCAGATTCTCTCCTTCCCTCTTCTCTTACTTTATTCCCTCCCATGGTTTGTCTGCCCGTGCCAGCCCGCTTCGCCTCACCACTTACTCTCCTACCCAAGCATATAACCTCATTAACCTGCTTTTAGCTCAGCCTTTCCCATCTTACTCTCCAATCAGTTCATCCTCTGCTCCTTCTTCTCATGTTGCCTCCCCGAATCTTCCTTCCCATGCCAGCTTCTTTCCCCTTTCCTTAGTCTTCCACCTTGAGCCGTTTACTCCCATCTCCTTCTCATGCTGCCTCCCCGAACCCAACTTACTCTCCAATCAGTTCATCCTCTGCTCCTTCTTCTCATGTTACCTCCCTGAATCTTCCTTCCCATGCCAGCCTCTTTCCCCTTTCTTTAGTTTCCCATCTTGAGCCGTCTACTCCCATCCCCTTCTTCTCATGTTGCCTCCCCGAATCTTCCTTCCCATGCCAGCTTCTTTCCCCTTTCTTTAGTCTCCCATTCTTGAGCCGTCTACTCCCATCTCACCCTTCTCCACCCTACCTTTCGCCATTCAGTTATTTCCCTGTCTTCTCTCCTCTTTTTGCCAACCTCCTTTGCCTGCCCTACATTCTCCTTTGTTCCTAGCCTATAGCTCCTCCTCCACCTCCTCCTCGGACCATTTTCTCCCAGCTCAGAGTTCCCCCTTAGCATGCCCTTCCTTAGCCTATACCTCCTCCTCCTCCTTGGACCATCTTCCCCCAGCTCAGAATTCCCCCTTAGCATGCTCTTCCTTAGCCACATCTCTTCGTTTCATCCTCACCTGAGCCTGAGGAGCCACTCGTTACTCCCATCGTCGTGGTGGACCTCAAACCTGTCGTCGTTCGTGAAGGTGAAGCGACCCACAGTCAGGACGTGGATGTCGTGATGCCGCACCCATGACACCTGGAAGAGAGCGGGGTAGAGACCTCTAAAGGGGGTATCACACTGGGCAAATTTTCCGTGGATCTTCAGTCAAACCACGATTTCCGCTGGCCTGGTTCTCATATTTGCGTGATTTTCTGACGTGTCCACGATCTTCCAAAGCTACGGTAGATTTCACTGAAGGACGACGGTATTACTCACCATCATCAGCAGCAGCAATAACAAGAAACAAATGAGAACCACGCCAGCGGAAATCGTGGTTTGGCTGAAGACCCACGGAAAATTTGCCCATTGTAATAGATAGCCCTTTAAGTGTGGTAAGACTTGGGTGTTGCAGTGAGAGTTGGGGAAAGGGAAGGGTGTTACTCGGAGGAGGGATAATATAGGCAGTTGGGAGATGGAGAGAGGTGGCATGGGAGAGCAAAATGGTATCGAGGGTGAGAAAAAAAGGAGCAGGGATAATTGAGAGAACAAGATGACATGAAGGGTGGAGGCAAGTGATTATTAAACGGTTGTGGAGAGCGGAGGTTGGCGGGAAGAGCAATACAACATTAAGAGTGAGGGAGAGGGAAGGTCAGTTTGGGGCCAAGATAACGTGAAAAGTGAAGGAGAGAAGAGGGCGATTGTGAAAATGAAGGGGCTATTACACTGGGCAAATTTTCCGTGGATCTTCAGTCAAACCACGATTTCCGCTGGCGTGGTTCTCATATTTCCGTGGTTTTCTGCCGTGTCCACGATCTTCCAAAGCTACGGTAGATTTCACTGAAAGACGACGGTTTTACTCATCATCTTCATCAGCAGTAATAACAACAAACAATTGAGAACCACGTTAGCGGAAATCGTGGTTTGACTGAAGATCCAAGGAAAATATGCCCAGTGTAATATCCCCTGAAGATGGCATCGAGGGTGAGGGAGAGGAAAGTAGGTGGGTTGAAAAAAGGATACAATCGAGAGAGGGAGGAGGTGAGTTGGAAGAGGAAAATGGCAGGGGATTGGAATAGATGGAGAGGGATTTAGGCGAATTTACCCACCGAGCGCTGGCCGAGGTTGTTCACGACGCAGGGGATGAAGGCGGTGGTGCCGGCGTAGGCGTAGACCCTGTGCGGCGTGACGGGGTCGATGTAGGGGGACGTGGCCGAGACGCGACCCGGGAACGACGTCTTGTGGGCTTCGATGGGCGGCGCCGCGTGGGAGAGCTCTTTAGCTATGCCCGACGATCCCTCCGTGGCGTTGTCCTGAAGCCCGCCCTCCACCAGCACCCCTGATGAAGAGAAGGGGTGACGTGGTGAGGGTCAGATGGTTTTGGTGGGGGTAGTGGGGGGGGGAGACTGTGGTAGTGATTGTAGTGGTGGTGGTGGTAGTGGGTGGTAGGGGTGATTGTCGTGGTGGTGGTGGTGGTAGTAGTGGGAGGTGGTAGTGGTGGTGGTGGTAGGGGTGATTGTTGTGGTGGTGGTGGTGATTGTAGCATTGGTAGTGGTGGGAGTGGTTGTAGGGGGTGGTGGTAGTAGTGGGAGGTGGTACTGGTGGTGGTGGTGGTAGTGGGTGGTGATTGTAGTATTGGTGGTGGTGGGAGTGGTTGTAGGGGGTGGTGGTAGTGGTGGTAGTGGGTGGTAGGGGTGATTGTGGTGGTGGTAGTGATTGTAGTAGTGGTGGTGGTGGGAGTAGCTGTAAGTTGTGGTGGTAGTTGTTGGAGGTGGTAGTGGTGGTGGTAGTGGGTGGTAGGGGTGATTGTTGTGGTGGTGGTGATTGTAGTAGTGGTGGTGGTGGGAGTGGCTGTAAGTTGTGGTGGTAGTTGTTGGAGGTGGTAGTGGTGGTGGTAGTAGGTGGTAGGGGTGATTGTTGTGGTGTTGGTGATTATAGTATTGGTGGTGGTGGGAGTGGTTGTAAGGGGTGCTGGTAGTGGTGGTGGTGGCAGTGGGTGGTAGTGGTGATTGTGGTGGTGGTGGTGGTGATTGTAGTATTGGTGGTGGTGGGAGTGGTTGTAAGGGGTGGTGGTAGTAGTGGAAGGTGGTAGTGGTGGTGGTTGTTGTGGGTGGTAGGGGTGATTGTTGTGGTGGTGGTGAGAGTGGTTGTAAGGGTTGGTGGTAGTGGGTGGTAGGGGTGATTATTGTGGTGGCGGTGATTGTAGTATTGGTGGTGGTGGGAGTGGTTGTAGGGGGTGGTGGTTGTAGTGGGAGGTGGTAGTGGTGGTGGTGGTGACTGTAGTATTGGTGGTGGTGGGAGTGGTTATAGGGGGTGGTGGTAGTAGTGGGAGGCGGTTGTGGTGATGGTGGGTGTGGTTGTAGAGGGTGATGGTAGTAGTGGGAGGTGGTAGTGGTGGTGGTGGTAGTGAAGAGGTGAGGCGCTACACTGTCAGGGTACTCTGGTGCGGGGCAGTGTGATGTTTGTTGTGCTGGTGGTGGTTTGGGTGGTGTTTATGGGTACAGAAGTGTTGTTGTTATGGTTTTAGTGGCTATGGATTTAGTCTTGCTCTGGTTGATGGCTGGCAGTGCTGATGGTGGTGCTGGCGCTGGTGAAAGTTAAAATGGTGGTGTTGGTGACTCAGCTGTTGTTGTTTACTGTTTTTGGCACGGCTGTTGCTGCGCCGTAAGTAATTAAGTTATTGAGGAACAAAAAATAAACAAATGTTGCGGCGGCCTAGTCGACCGTAGCCTGGCCCTGCAGCCGCCTGGGTCAACGAACTAGAATTAAAGGTTTGGCAGCCGAACCTTTTTCAGTTTACATATGAATTTATTACGGAAAAGTCGAGGAAGCGCTGTTTAACCCGGTAGCAGCGGGGATCATGTTTCTTAATGGTCCCTCTAAGCGAGAAAAATGAGAAAAATCATCACTCACACAAATCATTTCATAATATATATCAATGCATTTGTGATTAAATTATGTATCATCTGTTTTTTGGGGTTTATATCATGGCACAAGTTTGGCCCGTCGCTGCTACCGGGTTAAATATACAGCCAGGAGGTAGGAATTAAACATGAAGTAATGATATGTTTGAAGTACTGTTGGTAGAAATTAAGAAATGAATAATCCTGACCTCGTAAAATGAATGAGCGTGTGTGGCGGAGTAAATGAACAACCACGTTTTAATTTAGTCGTCGGTGAGGCTGCGGCGCGAATGTATAGATAACCGTCAGGCCTCACGTGCCACGCTTCCACTTACCCGTCAACTTAATCAAGTGCGCATATTCCTCACTTAATTTCCGCCACACCCTTCTCATATATTAGCCTAGTCTCTCTCTCTCTCTCTCTCTCTCTCTCTCTCTCTCTCTCTCTCTCTCTCTCTCTCTCTCTCTCTCATCCGGACACACACACACACACACACACCCTTCTCATATATTAGCCTAGCTCTCTCTCTCTCTCTCTCTCTCTCTCTCTCTCTCTCTCTCTCTCTCTCTCTCTCTCTCTCTCTCTCTCTCTCTCTCTCTCTCTCTCTCTCTCTCTCTCTCATCCGGACACACACACACACACACTTCGTTCCGATAGCCCAGTGATTAAAGCTCTGCGCTACCAGGTTTCACGGCCTCGTAGACGGAGTTTCTTGCCGATGTCAGACCGGAATATCTCCTCTGAAAGGGAGCAATTACCGTCCCCGCTTGAGCAAGGGGGATGGGATGTGTGGTGTGCGAAAGCCCCAGCAGTACTCAGAAATCGACTATGAGCCTTGCTTTAATCAAGAGGGTATTTGCTGGCGAAGATGAGTCAAGCTATTAATCAGGTAATGCTTGGTTGAGAATTACACACACACACACACACACACACACACACACACCAGGAAGCGTCTGCAGGATTTCTCATTAGTCACGAGTTCCTCTTTCCGCCTCGAGGACTGAATGCGTCACAGGTACAAATTCACCTGAGCCTTATATGAGCAGTTGTTGTCAAGGAATATTGTGACAGCTACCTCGATGCAAGATAACTCCTCTGCAATGACTTGGTTATTTAGCGCATAAACATGATCTTGTGACCTCAACCACTGATGTTTTTCAATTTCTGACGTCAGTCTTTCTTCCACTCCTGTTTTTTTGTTTTTTGTTTTTTTGGTACTGACGTGCTTCTCTTCAGCACGCCTTTGGTACACATTTATGATTCTCTCTCTCTCTCTCTCTCTCTCTCTCTCTCTCTCTCTCTCTCTCTCTCTCTCTCTCTCTCTCTCTCTCTCTCTCTCTCTCTCTCTCTCTCTCTCTCTCTCACATATTTATACACACACACACACACACACACACACACACACACACACGACCCGGTAGCTCAGGGATAGAGCGTCTGCCTCACAACCAGAAGTACCGGGGTTCTATTCCCCGGCCGGGGGAAGTTAAGTTGGGTTTATCTTCTTTCACGTGCAGCCCCTGTTCACCTAGCAGTGAGTAGGTACGCGACGTCAGACAAGGAGTTGTGACCTCGTTGTCGCGGTGTGTTGTGTGTGAGTGGTCTCAGTCCTACCCAAAGATCAGAACTATGAGCTCTGTGCTCTTCCGTAGGGGAACGGCTGGCTGTCTCGAGAGAGACCCGCAGCAGACCAAGAGGTGAATTACACACACACACACACACACACACGTCCACCAACATAAACTTTCCAACTTTGTAAGACCCCATTTAACTTGGAGCGATGACCTTCTACGTACATGACCTGACCTTAAGAAACTTGCACTTCGGGGCGCGAGGGATCGACGTGAACCCATCAACGTCTTCACTTTTACGAACATTTTTGCCGCTCCTGAACGACGTCGATTTCCAGCAACGGGAGGCGAAAATGTGTGTGTGTGTGTGTGTGTGTGTGTGTGTGTGTGTGTAATGTTTAACAAATATATATACAGTAGAGAGAGAGAGAGAGAGAGAGAGAGAGAGAGAGAGAGAGAGAGAGAGAGAGAGAGAGAGAGAGAGAGAGAGAGAGAGAGAGAGAGAATTACGTGAAATTTCGTATAAATGAACACAGACCTTACCCCCAAATTGACTGGGCTGCCGTTAATTAAAGCTAAGGCAAACGAGGTCTATCATTAAGTAGACGCCGAATCGCTCTTGGTAAAAGTTGTGCTTGGAGGGTCGGTGGTAAAGTTTTCCCGGAATGAATGGTATAATTTTCATCACGCTGCACGGCGGCAGAGGGGCTCCTAATTACCGTTTTTAACGTAGCAGGGGTGTTTAAGTAGCAGGTGGTGTTATTTACCAGTATTACTTTACTTAACTTGCTCGCCCCATGTTGGGGAACGAGGCCCTTGTATATAGCTAGGAAATCAGAGGGGGAAATGAACTTGAGCTGATGACTTATAATGTTTCAAGCTGAGATTTTGAGTTAAGTAAAGACCAAGAGTGTTTACTAGAGGAAGCGGAATAGTTGTGCAATAATGAATAGGGGATAGATGTCTGGAAGTTTGTTTCGAATTTTCAGATGGATATCTTCACTTTTGAAGGACACCAAGTTCCTTTCGCACTACTAATAAATGAAATAGCCTCAGGGGTGAAGGTCGTTTGACGAACAAGTTGAGTGATGCAAAGTAGTCGTCATATGATTAGATTGAACAGTTTGTTTAAAAAGACTATCACTAACGGACAACAGAGAGTGGGAGACAGCAGTGAGCCCTGCAGAACATCACTATATTTGTTTAGTGGAATGTAGATATCATCCGACTGGAAGGGATTTTATGCAGAACTAGGAGACTTCTTTGGGTTTTCATGTTTAAGTTGCAATATTCCTATAGTTGTAACTACTGGCCTTGCAGTCTCACTTTCTCTACCTGTTTGAAGATTCATAGTTTTATAATCTCTCTCTCTTTATAATCTCTACGCACATCTTTCTGAATATCACGTAACAGCTAAAAAGAGAAACTGTCTCTGTTAGCATTTTCAGCATGTTTTTCTTTCCAAGCCAATTCCACTCTTCCGGCTGGGTTTCTTTTCATTACTTTTTCCTCACGTATATCGTCCGTGACTTAACCGATTTTCTTCCTCATCCCATCTCTTTCCTCTCCGCCGTTATCCTTTTCTCCTCTTCCGCTCCTTCCTCCCGCTTTCCTTTTCATAACTTTTCCCTCACGTGCAGCGGCCGTGACTTTATCTTTTCTTTCTCCATCATCTCTCTTTCCTCCCCGCCGACACACCTTTCCCCTACCACCGCCTTATCATAATCAGGTTTTCGTTTCCCCTCGGTTGTCAACCCTCCTTGCGGATGTTGTTCGGCAGCCGTCCCATATAAACAACCCGAGGAAAGATTGCCTGGGGAGAGAGAGAGAGAGAGAGAGAGAGAGAGAGAGTGAGAGTGAGAGGGAGGGAGGGAGGGAGGGAGGAAGGTTAATGCCACCAATACTGCATTTCGACTTTAGTAAATATCAAATTGAAGGAAGCGGCGGTGGAACTTGTTTTAAATGAATTAATCGCACTGCAGTGGACCGCTAAAGGTGAGAGCTTATTCCATTCTCGCACTGTAACGTTGGTAAAGAAAGATTTGGTGCAGTCTGAATTTACTTGTTTACATTTAAGTTTTGTGCCATAATTTCTCTTTCGCAAAGTGTCATCGATTATAAACCATTTTGATTTGTCTACATTCGTAAAACCATTCAGTATTTTAAAACATCCGATCAATTTTCCTCGGAGGCGACGTTTCTCAAGAGAGAACAAGTTAAGGGTGGAGAGCCTTTCGTCGTCACCTTCTAATTTAGCAATGTCCTTTGCATGGTGGGGAGACCAAAACTGTACCACATATTCCAAGTGGGGCCTGACCAAACTATTTTAATGCGGAAGTATTACATTTTTAATTTTGAATAAAAAGTTTCTTTTAATTTAATGAAGCCCAGCATTCTGTTCGCCTCATTTGCTGCGTCGATTCATTGTTTTGAGAATTTGAGGTTTAACACGATTTTAACACCCAGGTCCTTGACGCATTGAACGTTTTTGAGTTTAACGCCACGCATATCGTAATCGAACCTCTTATTTCTTGTTCCAACTTGAAGGACCTGGCACTTATCTACATTAAAGGGCATCTCCCATCTATCCGACCAAGCTGAAATTTTATGCAAATCTTCTTGGAAGCTTTGCCTGTCTTCGTCAGTGAGAACCGAGCTACCGATCTTTGTGTCGTCTGCAAATTTACTATTGAGATTATTGATTCCAACGTCCACATCGTTGATGTAAATAATGAACAGCACTGGGCCAAGAACCGAGCCCTGAGGGACACCACTAGTGACAGGCGCCCACTCTGAGTTAAATCCGTCGATCACCACTCTTTGCTGTCTGTTGCTCAACCGATTTGTGATCCATTTGTGTACTTTACCGTCAATACCTAGTTGATTTAATTTATAAAGTATATTATGGTGTGGACCTTTATCAAACGCTTTCTGGAAATCAAGATGAACTAGGTCTAGTGACTTGGTTACGTCATAAACTGAGAAGAGATCGTTATAAAAGGTCAGTAGGTTTAATAGGCAGGATCTTTTGTTACAGAAACCATGTTGTGAATCTTTAATTTATGAGTGGCTTTCAAAGTAATTCACAATTTTCTCTAAATAATTATTGTGCTCTCAAGTAGCTTACCTACAACTGAAGTTAAACTAATGGGCCTGTAATTGCTTGGCATTTCTTATCTCCTTTCTTAAAAATCGGTGTTACGTTAGCCTTTTTCCAATCCGAAGGGACGATTCCTTGTCACAAGGACATGTTGAACAAAGTTGTGAGAGAGGAGATTATTTCGCTGTTTCTTTAATTAAGCAATATAGGATATACATTGTCAGGTCCTGGACTTTTATTAGTTTTAAGGGTTTGGAGAGCATTTAGGACTTCATCGGTAGTTATTACCAAGTTAGGGGATGCATGAACGAGATTTACATTGGTACTATTGTCGTCGCTGGTGTTGGTGGTAGTGGTGGGAAGACCGGTAGTGTTAAATACCGAGGAAAAATAGTTGTTTAACAAGTTCGCAACGTGTTGGCTTTCAAATACACCGTCACCGTCACTTCTGATCGCCTTCCTGTTGTTTATATAACTGAAGAAGGACTTCTGATTATTTCTACAGTTTGCTGCAATGTTTTCTTCCTATCTACGCTTTGCCTGACTTAGTAATCTTTTGACTCGCCGCCTGGCATCATGATAAAGTCTAATGTTTTCGGCGTGTTTTGCTCTTGCGTCTTTTGCCTGTAAAACAATTTTCTCTCCTTTACAGAATGTTTAATTTCGCTATTAAACCAAGGTGGACTTTTATAAGTGTTACTTCGCTTCTCGCAAAATGGGACAAATGTGTTATGCTGAGTGAGTAATTGATTTTAAAAATTTAGCCAGGCTTCCTCTACGTTGCAGTCACCTGATAGTTGTATTTCTGTATATTTTTGTTGGATTTCTACGAAACTTGCTCTTTTGAAATTGGGCACCATTACTTTATTTTCAGTCACTGTTGTTTGAGCTCTAATATCGACGCTCACTAATTTATGATCACAAAAACCGAGATGTTCCCCTACATTACTGACTAACTTATCTTTGGTTGCTATAACAAGGTCTAGTGTGTTATTTTGCCGAGTTGGCTCAGTAACCATTTGACTTAAGTAATTATCCTCAAATATTCAATCATTCTATGTGACTCGCCTTCCGTCCCCGACAGTGACGTCACGCCCAGTCAATATGAGGGAGATTAAAGTCTCCTAATATCACTGAGTCGCTGTTATTAAGTGATTGCCGTAAAACGCTGTACATTTGAACATCATCTTCGAGTGATTGACTGGGAGGCCTGTAGGTGACGGATACATTTATATTATTTTTTACAGTACTTACTCGCACGCACAAATGCTCAACTTTACTGTCTTTTGGTGTACTGTCACTGGGTGGCAAATAGCTTTTGATATAAAGGGCGACACCACCGCCTCTACGGTTGACACGATCTTTGTTGAAGAGTCTGTAGCCATCTATGTTGTATTCTGAACTTATATCAATATTTGTGGTGTCAATAAATGTTTCGGTTATAGCAAATGGGTCAAATTTTCTGTTGAAACAAGACATCTCAATTCGTCAAACTTGTTTCTTAGGCTGCGCGCATTGAAACTTAGGACTTTTAGATTATCTTGAGGTTTGGTAATAAAGGTGGTGTTACTTGCGGGTTCACGGTTTAGTGTTGGTTGTGTTGCATGCCGTCTGTTAACAGAGAGAGAGAGAGAGAGAGATAGAGAGAGAGAGAGAGAGAGAGAGAGAGAGAGAGAGAGAGAGAGAGAGAGAGAGAGAGAGAGAGAGAGAGAGAGAGAGAGAGAGAGAGAGAGAGAGAGAGAGAGAGAGAGAGAGAGAGAGAGAGAGAGAGAGAGAGAGAGAGAGAGAGAGAGAGAGAGAGAGAGAGAGAGAGAGGAGGAGAGGAGAAGGAGAATAAGGAGGAGAAGAAAGAGGAGGTGGTGGTTGTGGTGGTGGTGAAGGAGGAGGAAGAGGTGACGGAGGAGGAGAAGATTAAGGAGGAGGAGGAGAAGGAGAATAAGGAGGAGAAGAAAGAGGAGGTGGTGGTAGTGGTGAAGGAGGAGGAAGAGGTGACGGAGGAGAAGATTAAGGAGGAGGAGGAGGAGGAGGAGGAGGAGGAGGAGGAGGAGGAGGAGGAGAAGAAGAAGAAGGAGAAGGAGGAGGAGGAGGAGGTGGTGGTGATGGTAGTGACGGTGAAAAAGTGAAACAGAATTGAAGTGAAAGAGAAAGGTGAAGAAATATTAAAGCAAATAACAGAATTGGCAAAGGGAAGAAAGGAAAGGAACGGACCGGAAAGAATCGAATGAAAAGAAAAGAGGGGAAAGAAGAAGGTAAGGTAAAGAAAAAAGATAAAGAAGATAAGAAATATAAATGACGGGAAAAGAATTACCAAAATGTGCAGAGGAGGAAGAGTCGGTAACAGATAAGAGAAATGATTAAATGATTGCCATGAGACTGACACGAGAGAGAGAGAGAGAGAGAGAGAGAGAGAGAGAGAGAGAGAGAGAGAGAGAGAGAGAGAGAGAGAGAGAGAGAGAGAGAGAGAGAGAGAGAGAGAGAGAGAGAGAGAGAGAGAGAGAGAGAGAGAGAGAGAGAGAGAGAGAGAGAGAGAGAGAGAGACAGAGACAAACAGACAGACAGACAGACAGACAGACAGACAGACACAGACAAACAGACAGACAGACAGAGACAGACAGACAGACACAGACAAATAGACAGACAGACACAGACAAACAGACAGACAGACAGAGACAGACAGACAGACACAGACAGACAAATATACAGAGACAGACAGACATATATGAGAAAAAATTAATAAAGATGTAGGAGACAAGAAGAAAAAACTAGCAGACAGTAAACACATGAAGGGAAGGAGGAAAAAAAAAACATATGCCTGAAGAGCCGAAAACAAGTTGTAAAGTAGGTTATGGATTGCTTATGTGTGTGTGTGTGTGTGTGTGTGTGTGTGTGTGTGTGTGTGTGTGTGTGTGTGTGTGTGTGTGTGTGTGTGTGTGTGTGTGTGTGTGTGTGTGTGTGTGTGTGTGTGTGTGTGTGTGTGTGTGTGTGTGTGTGTGTGTGTGTGTGTGTGTGTGAGAGAGAGAGAGAGAGAGAGAGAGAGAGAGAGAGAGAGAGAGAGAGAGAGATGGTTGCGGCAGACAGACAGCAAATCAAGCACAGACAGACAAACAACAGGCAGGCGGGGAGGCAGACATTTGAAACTTAATATTAGTGAATAAAAGAGAAGCGTATCATAAAGCGATTCTATTTTCATACACACCGAGGCCACAAATCTATTTGTGCGCTATTTCTTTCTTGTATATTTGCTCAGTTTCTCTTGGCTTCACTCTTGTAACGTGAGAGGAACACTGACACTGCCTTGTTTCCAGGGAGGGAAGGAGACGGACATGTGGCCAGCGTTCCTCTTGATGCTGTCTTCACCATTGTGTGTGTGATGGTGGGGTGGGGGGGGGTGTGTGTGTGTGTGTGTGTGTGTGTGTGTGTGTGTGTGTGTGTGTGTGTGTGTGTGTGTGTGTGTGTGTGTGTGTGTGTGTGTGTGTGTGTGTGTGTGTGTGTGTGTGTGGAGCGTGAACACAAGCGCTGTAGTCATCCTCAAGCTATATTTAACATTAGTTAGACCATCTTGATTATGCGGTCATTTCTGGTCATTTTACTGTGAAATGGATATCACAATGTTGGAATCGATACAGAGAAGGAGAAAATTCACACGTTAAGAAACTTGCCATATGAGGAAAGACTTAAACAAATTTGCATTCTCTAGAACAGCAGTTTCCAAAGTGTGGTGCGCGCACCCCTGGGGGTGCATGAGCTGATCACTAGGGGTCCGTAAGGAAAAAAAATAATGTAATGGCGGATTTAATGTTTCATTAATGCCATTGTTTTAAAACTAATGTATGTACGCCTCAGCGGAGTTGTCTGTTCTTTGTTTGAAACTTACCCAGACTCCGAGCACATTCATCCACCCCCCAGGTACATTTTCGTTCGGTTATGATCGCTCAGAGCCTCATACTTTGCGAGCACAAAATTCGTCAAAAATGGACTAAGTTTCAGGAAATCGACAGGACCTTAGTACTGCTCGAATCTTGGCGGGGGTGCGTGGACTCGGTCACAGTCTGGGAGCTGGTGCGTGTCCTGAAAAGTTTGGGAGCCTCTGCTCTAGAAAGGCGAAGAGTGCGAGGAGACTTGATCGAGATTTATAAATGGATGAAGGGTTTTAATAAGGGGAATACTAATAAGGGTACGCGGGTCCCGCATTTACCGCGTTCTGGACGACGCAGGTTCGAATCCCCTCGCTACCACCTGGGTCACCCCCGAGTGCCCTAAGACTACCCACATGCTGTCATGAAGACCACCTACCAACCCGGACTCTAGAAGAAACCGTTCAAGTGAATCAAGAATGAGTTCCCAGGGGCAGAATGAGCAAAGAATAAATAGCGCCACTATAAAAATTGCCTGCGCCATGACGGGCTTCGACCACCACGCCCCTGAAGAAAGCCTACCGGCACTGCAGGCTAACACGCAGAAGAAAAAAAAGCCGGGTACGACACGTAGTAATGGGTTTAAGTTTGATAAATTCAGATTCAACAAGGACATTGCCAAGAATTGGTTTACAAACAGAGTAGTGATCGAGTGGAACAGGCTTGGTAGTCATGTGGTGAGTGTTAATACGATAGACACATTAAAAAAAAAAAGATTAGATAAATTCATGGATGGTGATTTTAGGTGGGGTTAAGTTCACAGGAGCGCCATATGACCAGTGCAGTTGCGGCGCCATGATTTCATAATCCAATCTAATCAGGTTCACAGGAGCTGCCTTGCATAGACCAACTGGACGCCTGCAGACTCCTTATGTTCTTGTATGTGTGTGTGTGTGTGTGTGTGTGTGTGTGTTTGCGGTGGGTGGGTTGATGGCGCGCGAGCACACACACACACACACACACACACACACACACACACACACACACACACACACACACACACACACACACACACACACACACACACACACACACACACACACACACACACACACACACACACACACACAGAGAGAGAGAGAGAGAGAGAGAGAGAGAGAGAGAGAGAGAGAGAGAGAGAGAGAGAGAGAGAGAGAGAGAGAGAGAGAGAGAGAGAGAGAGAGAGAGAGAGAGAGAGAGAGAGAGAGAGAGAGAGAGAGAGAGAGAGAGAGAGAGAGAGAGAGAGAGAGAGAGAGAGAGAGAGAGAGAGAGAGAGAGAGAGAAGAGAGAGAAGGAAACAAATAGGTAAATACAAATAGGTAATTACACACAGCCACAGACACACACAGCCACAGGCACACACAACCACAGGCACACACAGCCACAGACACACACAGCCACAGACACACACCGCTACAGACACACAGACAGTCAGAGCAGCTTGTTGACCGTGCCGAGTAATGAGGGACCCAGCCGGGGGAGCATTCACCATCAGCACACTGGACGCGCGGCCCTTTGCGTCCCTAGCTGGTCCGCATAATGAATGAGAATGATAATCAAAGCACGTCCACTAGTAGTAGCAGTCGTAGTATTACTGATAGTAGTAGTAGTAGTAGTAGTAGTAGTAGTAGTAGATAGTGGAGACACAATAAAAGATTCCTTCTATGAATCACTAGACACAGTTATCAGCCAAATCCCAAGAGAAGATAAGCTAATCCTCCTGGGCGACGTTAATGCCAGAGTGGGAAGGGAACACCACCTTTGGGAGGGTGTTATCGGCGTGCATGGTGTTGGCAACATGAACAGTAATGGAGTAATTGGAGTTCCTCCCAAATTCCTCAGCATCCTAAAAAACTTAGACAATGACATGCAACCTTGTGTAACGATGGGGGGCAGTAAATCTCAACTCTTCAATGTAGAAACTGAAGTAAAAAAAGGCTGCGTACTGGCTCCAGTGATATTTAATATCTACCTCACTGCAGTCACACCTCTGAGCCACCGAGTAATTAATCCACAAGACGGAGTGAGAGTGCAGTTCCGACTGGATGGCGACCTATTCAACCTTAGACGCCTGCAATCTGTAACAAAGACAACAATGGCACACCTCATGGAACAACAATACGCAGACGACTGTGCTCTGGAGGCCCACACGCCAGATGCTCTCCGGCATAGTCTCGCAACTGTCTCATCAATCTATCAAGCAATGGGGCTCAAGGTGAATATCAAGTCTTATCCCAACAAGAAATTGTAGAAGATCCCCAAGTCTTTCATCTGAATGGAGAAATTATCAAACAAGTTGATAGCTTTACTGGAAGTGTTCTCACAAAGAAGCATAATATTGATGAGGATATAGTTGCCCGGGTAAATCATGCCTCAGCATCGTTTGGCCGACTCAGACCAGAGTCTTTCTAAATAGACACTTCAAAATTGAAACAAAAACAGCTGTGTACAGAGCTGTATGCCTGTCCACCCTCCTATATGGCGCAGAATCCTGGACATTTTACCGTCGGCATGTGATTGATGTGAGACAACTTGAAGCAGTCCACATCCCCTGTCTACAACGTATCCTGGGACTTACTTTAAGGCAGAACAAAATAACTCACTCTGATATACTTCTCCGTACAAACCTTCTCAGTAGAGAATCCACAGTGGCAGAAAAACAACTTAGGTGGATCGGACACGTCATCCGCATGCCAGAACATCGTCTTCCTCGCCAAGTTCTCTACGGTCAACTCCCTGAAGTCGTCGTAACCCAGGGGGTCAGAAAAAGAGGTACAAAGACAGCATCAAAACTACCCTTAAGAAATGCAACATACCTCCTGAGCAACTAGAGGTTAATGCCTCTGACAGATCACACTGGCGCTCGCTCTGTAAAGTAGGAGTCAGACAACTCTATATAGAGGACACCCGGAACCAGGCAAGGCAACAACGCAAAGAGTGACGACACAACCGCATAAACAGAGTACCCCCAGCCAACCCCGACCTGACCTGCCAAACATGTGGCAAAGTGTGTGGGTCCAGAATCGGTCCACACAGCCACGCAAGGTGGCACCAACGCCACCAACTTTAACCTCATCCCCATCACAGCGAAATGGAAGTCTTCTTCGATCATCGAAGGCCAGCAATAAGCAAATAAGCAAGTAAGCAAGTAGTAGTAGTAGTAGTTGTAGCAGTAGTAGTTGTAGTAGTAGTAGTAGTGGTAGTAGTAGTAGTAGTAGTAGTAGTAGTAATATTAGGTGTAGGAAGTGTAGCATTATTATTAGTGTTCATGTTGCAATGAAAGTTTCTATTATGATAATAGTATGAGGTGAATAGTCTTCAGATCATCCAATTTTAAAAACCTTTGCCACAAGCAGGTATGTGCCGCGGGGTATCCACACACTTTCTGTGGCGACTGGATTTTTTTCTTCTTCAAATCCACTTGTAACGCTCGTTACCTCTGAAAACTTCACCCAGCTGAATTTTCATGAATCCGTCACGGCTTGCTGTTTTGTGCCAACTCTTTACTTTATTAAGGACCTATAATCTGCCATTTAAACTTTTCTGTAACTTCAAAATAAACACGCTGAAACTTGTGCTGTGCACATGTTCAAAAATATTTCTATCGTTTATTTTTAAGCAACATGACAGCGCGTGTGGCGCGGCGTTACATGCGTTTTGTTTGCCAGCTCCGGCGTGGGAGGCACCGACGCTAATTGTTAGCCAGGTCACTGCCTTATTAGATGAAGATGCCCCTAAGACGCTCAGAAGTGTTATTTCTGGAGCTTAAAACACGGGAAGCAGCTTCTCTCCATTAGGCGGGATAAACACTCCTGATGCGACGGGTAAAACGAGGGGGGGTGGCTGCTGCCAGGCTCTGGTGTGCCCGGCGCGTGTTTGGCTTCATCACGTTTGCTGCGCCGATGGTTCATCAGCCGCCGCCTCATTAGTCACACCGGCAGCCTCGTTTACACGGAAACACGTCTCACTCGGCTCTGCTTCGCCTGAAGGCTAAAACTTTTCAGCGACTGATTTTTTTCTATTTATTTTGTGCTCAGCTCCTGCACGTCTTCGATTAGTCTCTTCGCAACTGATTATGCTGCGTCACTATACAGCGCATCGTCCCTACTCCGCCGGGTCCAAGGCAGCCCCAGCCTTAACATCGGAACACTGAAGGGAAGTGTGTTAGAACTGACCTTTGCTTTTAAGTCTCCAGTATATTGCAGAAGCCATATTGGTCACGGAATTTTTAGCAACTGTTTCGGATCTTTCTAGCGATTTGGATAATCTATGTTGTGTGACTTGACAATGATGTAACACAGCAGGCAAATAAAGCACGAGGAGTCGCGTCCCCGCCTGCTCTGGGTAAGCTACAAGAGCATCACCATCCTTGTGAGTGTCGGCAGCAAAGCGAGGCACGATGACTGGCGGTGCTCATCGCCTCACACAGACTTGGGCGAGGCTATAAAATCATTCTGCGCCTCACTCAACTTTCATTGATGTTTTTAATTTTCATTTCTTTGGACGGATATGTGCTTCATCAAGCGCCACTATTTTTACTTCAAGGCAAAATGTTTAGCCCACAAAGCAGCGTTGTGGGGGTGAGAGAGCGTGTCACGGCTGAGTGCAACGCGGGAAAACCTGTGCACTGGTCCAAGGAATGCAGCAAGGGAACGCTTTTTTTTTTTCTATCGTATTTTTTTCAACTTCGATTCAGCAAAGTGAACATTATTTTCGAGTAAATTATGGAAGCATATTTCCCAAACTCTGTTTTCTTTCCAGTGAGGTTTCGATATTGTTACGTTTGTCAGGAAACTGAACAAAATAGAGAAAAATACAAGAGAGAGAGAGAGAGAGAGAGAGAGAGAGAGAGAGAGAGAGAGAGAGAGAGAGAGAGAGAGAGAGAGAGAGAGAGAGAGAGAGAGAATGTGTGTCATCACCGTAGTCTGATCACGTGCTAGACTCACGATTGCCAGCCATTGCCATTTCGCTTTGGGCTTGGAGCTACATAATCACGGATGTTAGGGCACGGTAGGGACCTCGCCCGACACCCACACACCCGGACACAACGCTGGTCTGACATCCGATACCCTTTCACTGTTGGATGGATTGTCGGCTCAGAGGAAAGGACACTACCTAACAATCTCCACTCCGCCCGGGAATCGAATGCAGGACCTCTTAGGTTTGAAGCGACTACGGCTACTACGACTGCTACTGCACTATGGTGTGTGTGTGTGTGTGTGTGTGTGTGTGTGTGTGTGTGTGTGTGTGTGTGTGTGTGTGTGTGTGTGTGTGTGTGTGTGTGTGTGTGTGTGCGTGCACGCGTGTACATGTATACATACGTCTGAACTAAGAACATAAGAACATAGGGAGACTGCAAGAGGCCGAGTGGCCTACACAGGGCAGCTCCAGGATACCCCCTACTACTCACGGTAGTGGAGTAGTCTGTACGTTTGCGTGTGTGCGTGTGCATGCGTGCGTGCGCGTGCGTGCGTGCGTGCGTGCGTGCGTGTGTGCATGAATGCGTCGGTGCGTACGTGCGCGCGCGCTTTTGAGCTGGTATGCCCAAGGTCTAAAGACCTCTAGATCTTGGGTATGCCTACGCGCGCATACGTTCTCTGACGGAGATTTTTTTTTGGGGGGGCGAGCCTCTCTGTTGTCTGAAAATCGTTACAGAGGAAGTGCTTAATTTTTCGCTCGTTCTCCCCCTGGCCAGCGCCCGGGTGATTATGGTGCCTTGCGTGATGGCCTTGTCGACTCCCCCGTCATCCCCTGGGCCCAGCACCCGCCGGGAAGTTGGGAGCTCAACGGCTCTTGCTTCATCCCTTTCCTGGCACCAGACGTGGCGAGGTAGTTTTCAGTATTATAGAATTTTTTACGACTGATAAATGCTGATAGTTTTGTCGAAAAATAATGCTGAAAGTATCAAGTTGTTAATTCCATTTCACCTGCGATGATTCAGAATGTCCTGCCTCCCAGTCGTGATGGCATCTGTACCTCCAGGTCATTCTAGGCGATGGTTGTACTGCGTGTTTGCTCTGCGCTATCAAGGTGGTCCTAATCTCAACGCTGCTCGTGTGTGTTGGAAGGTACTTGTGTTCACCATGAGTGTTCACATCTATTTGGTACTTTTTCCTCATCATTTTATGTTCCCTAAAGACTATAGCGCCTTTTCACTTTTGATGGCATCCCTTGACCCTTGAAGGATTGTTTTTATTTAGTATGAATAAGATTACTTTTTTTTCACAGCAGAGGAGACAGTGCAAGGGCGTAAAAAAAAATTTAAAAAATAATAATGAAAAAAAAGCCCGCTACTTACTGCTCCTGAATTATCCTTTGCAACAAACCTGGGATTCAACCGTTGGAATGGCAGTGCACAGTCCATTAAATATGCAGCCTGATTTCGTACGGGCCCCCTATAAGAACAGGCAAACGACCAGCAGTTGCGGGCTTTTTTTTATTAATGTTTGCTTTTTGTGTGCCCTTGAACTGTCTACTTTGCTGTAAAAAAAAAAAAAAAAGTTAGATTTGCCCCAAGTTTCTATGAATACTTTTTTTTTACAATCTATACGATTAAGAAAGTTGCATCGACGGCAACTCTGTGTGACAAATGTGACAACGGTAAAAAAAAGTTGTTAATGCTGGTGTTATTTAAATTTCATTACCGCCATTTTTCAGGTAAATTTCCCGGAAAGACTAACTCAACAGAATTCAATTATAGTTTTATTTTTATTTTGATGGCGAGGATTTCCAAATTTCCAAGGATCAAAGACGACGAAGCGTAACAGTAGACGTAGGGTGAGATAGGGAGAAGGAAGGAAGGAAGGAAGGAAGGAAGGAAGGAAGGGAGGTAAGGGTGGAGTGGAGGGAGGAGGGAAGTGTTCAAGAAGCCTCATCTCGTGGTGTTATTTTCCTCGTGTCACGTTGATGTGCTTTTTTGGGGTGATGAGACAGACTGACATAAATTATAATTGTGACAAGTGTATGCGTTGTGTTATCAAATTGTCAAGCAAACAAATATCTCTGGCACTGTGATCTCAATTTAGAATTAATGTATAGTTTGATATTATGTGTAGCTAAATACTGGCTTCCATTTTGTAAACTCGTACTTTTCTCATGTATCAGTTAGTGCATGGCTGTATAGTGGCGCTGAGCCGCTGTGTGGACCAACGATTTTGTTTGGCTGCATGACAGAAAAATCGTTTGTGTCGAGATGGAGGGAACGTTTGGATGGACGAACGCCGTAAAGGAAAGGAAGATGGACGTAAATTGAATCTGGGTTTATCAGTTTCTTGGCCATTGAGCTTCTGATGAGTTAGGACGTTTCCTTCTCCCAGGGGACGCGAGGAGGGCGGCGGGGTCTCGCCTGCCACGGCTCACTTTCTCAAGATTTCCAGAGGCACCCATTAACTGACACCCACGTGGAAAGAGATGAACCGCTGAATAACCTGCACGTGAACAACATAAACACTCCACCTAAATATTCCTAATTAGCAGTGCGGTATAAGTTTTTAAAGCAATATCCTCACGGTCCATTTGCAGCTATCTAGACTGTGTTAGAAGCTTTGTGCCCCCGATCCTTTGGTGTTTGGTTAACTTTTTTTAACCCGTCCGCTGCGATTGGCACGGATTTGGCTTTCACTGGTAGCCTGGTAAACTTATAATCCTGCAGGTCTTTCTCTGCCTCTGTGGTGGATTGTGGAGTGTTCCCATGTGGTATTGGTATGCTGGATATTCCCTTCCAAGGTGAATGACTACATTTTTCTTCATTGAATTGTAGCAGCCACCTTTTGCTTCGTTCCTGTAGCTTGGTGATGTCTTCTTGTAGGAAATCCGCAGTCAAGGGGTTAAAGAGAGTGGAGACTCCAGTAATATGTAGCCACTCGGGGCTTCAACGTCACCTGAACTTTGAAGGAACTTGGTAAAGATCACTCACCACGGCATCACTCTGACACTTGGCACTATTAAAGGTGTGTACGCACGCTGATCATTATTGCATTAAGGTGAATATATTTTTACCATAGTAATAGGAAGAAATAGATGGTGTCAAAATGCCTTTCAAGTCGCGAACTGCTCCATTTTTCTCAAGTGCTGGGGAGGAGTAAGTGCAATATCCCGTCTCGAGGAAGTATAACGCGTCTTTACAAGTTATTTTATACACAATATTTAATTCCAGATAGTGTAAAGTTGGCCGGGAGAAAAATTAACGGCGTGGAAGGTAATTTCGGTGAGCTGAGGTCATGTGCGGGAGGAGTTACTGAGCCTCATACACCACGCCTTACACGACCCGCCTCGCCAGGGCAGCAGAGGCGCCACAGGATTGGGCCGGGACGGGTCGGGCTGTTTTGGGCCGTCCGTCCCTGCATGTTCACCCACCTCCCCACTCCGCTATAAAAGAATGTATGCCAGAGATTATAAAATGAGCGTGAGGATGTTAAAGGAAGGAATTTGAGGACATAATGGGCAATATTTTTAAACATATTGGCGTCCTAGCACACATATTCGACAAGACTTTCATAAGAGTTGCAGGCATTTCCATGAGTAGTTTTATGACCTTGGTGATAGTGTGACCCTTCAACTGTACCATGATCCTAAAACAAAGTACTCATTAATTTAAAACGACTGACCTCTTTTTAGTCCTTTCGAAATAGCTGGCGTGAGAGGCGGAAGGGTCTGATAAATATCCCCTAATGTGTTTGTAAAAAGAAAGATGAGGGAGAAAGTATTTTTAATCGCCTTCTCACTTCAATAAAGACAAAAATAAATGGTGTAAGATAATATTAGGGCAGTGAACGAGAGATAATTAAAAGTGGGTATTCGTGACTGTAATTAAAGCAGGCATGTGTGGGTTGGAGGGAGTTAAGGGAAGAGTAATGCGAGGTGACAAACAGATCGTGCTGGAAGAGAGAAGGTGGCAGAAACGACAAGCCAAAAAGTATATAACAAGACGCATTAAGTTTCGTCCAAGAAATAATGGATTCACTGCTTAACTGAATATATGATGAGAGAGAGAGAGAGAGAGAGAGAGAGAGAGAGGGAGAGGGAGAGGGAGAGAGGGAGGGGGGGGAAGGGGGCGCATGATATATTACCGGTCAGTTGAGGCTCCTTACACACGTCCCTCCTCTCCCCACTCCACCCTTACCTCCCTTCCTTCCTTCCTTCCCTCCTTCTCCCTATCTCTCCTCCCCCTTTCCTCCATCCCTGCCTCGCACCCTAACGCCCATCCAGTTTATTATCGGTGTTATCGGCCGCGGGAAGGCAAGTTAGCCATTAGCGATTGATCAAGGTATAGGGTGTGTTAAGGACATTTCCCCAGAGTCTTATCTTCTAGGCCCTGAGTGGAGGCAGAGGGAAAGAGAAATATTAAGAGAGAGAGAGAGAGAGAGAGAGAGAGAGAGAGAGAGAGAGAGAGAGAGAGAGAGAGAGAGAGAGAGAGAGAGAGAGAGAGAGAGAGAGAGAGAGAGAGAGAGAGAGAGAGAGAGAGAGAGAGAGAGTAGTAGTAGTAGTAGTAATTTATTTTATTGACCACAACAATTACAGTGAACATAAGCAAAGTAAAACAAATAAAATGGTCCAGTTAAAATTAACCCAATACATACATATAAAAAGGGGTAAACCTTACCAGAGAAAAAAAATCCATAGGAAAGATTATTCAAGCAGCATGAGCAATCATTGAAAATATAAGTAAATAAATCATACTGCATACGAGAAGCCGTAAACTAGAGAAACACAATATTTTAAAAACCCACAAGTTGAATTAACGTACACTTTCCCAACAACACATTATCTTATCTACCAATCGATCCGTAAAATCATCAGAAAACAAAATGACGACACACAAACTGTTGATCAGAATGATAAAAAATATTTAAAATTCCATACAATCCTTAATTGTTATTAAAGACCTAATATAAGGACCAACACCTTATAAAAAATACATATATAAAAAGCTCGAATTTGAATAAACATCCATAAGGTTTATAAAACAAATATAGCAGAAACGTTATTGAAACTACCTTAAAACACATAAAAATCACGTTACGATTTTTAGTAAGTCCAATATCTTGTATATTATACAGCATCTTTCAGCATTACCGTAATTATCTGAGAACAAATCCGAAATATTAGAAAAGTTTTGTGTCTCTCAGATGCTGAGTGAAGGGGCAATGCTGTGTTGCGTGTTCCTCAGTTTGAATTTGACCACCGCAGGCACAAAGTCTCTCTTCTGGAGGCAGCCTCCCCCGACCCCTTCTGTTCCACCTTCCCATTTCCACTGCCAGGGAATGTGAGGAGACGCGGAACCTCGTGAACGCGACACGGTGGTGTTCATTAATATGCGACTTTGTCTCGTACACAGAGTGAACAGAGAGGTTGGGGCTTATTTCTTTATATGTTCTACGCCTTGAAGACGTCGAAATGGAGATGTTTCAATTTAATTCCCTAACTCCTTCATTAATGTCATCAGTTACAGTGTGCAACAACTTATGAATATGGTTTCTAGTTTGGTGCTGGTTACCGCTGGCAATTTCAAAAACAAGTACTAACGGGTCGCCCTCCATGCCTTGTCTTTGTCTCCTCATTTTCGAGAAGTAGTTTATCTGTCTGCTCCTAGCTAATGAGTGTTAAGGGGCATATACAGTCTCCATGTAGCACACATCATTGCACGTAGTTAACTTTACTTTCATTAGACTTTTTAGTGACCAGTTGTAAAATTTTCCTTTCGGCCTCAGGTCCGCGTTCAGCCACGACTCACAGCCGAATAGACATATAGACAGACACACAAACGGTGGCGGAGACGGTGCCTGAGTGGTTAGCGTGCCGGTGCCGCGTCCAAGAGAACACTGGTTCGAGTCCTGCCCGCCGCCACAGCTGGGATTTTTTTTATTCTCAGCCGATTGGACTACGACTACCCACATGCTGTCCTGAAGACCACCTATTAACCTTGACTCTAAATTCTCTCTAAAGAGAGGCTCATTGATGAGCTCCGGGGGGGCAGCATGAGACAAGCAAGATGGCGCCATGATAAACACTTGCCTGCGCCATAACGGGGTGGGCTAACCATCAGGCCCCAAAAAGTAAGCCTACTGGCGCAATAGGACGAAACGTAAACGAAACGAAAGGGAGAGAGACAGACAGAGACTAACTTAGAGACAGAGACGGGCACAGAGAGAGAGAGAGAGAGAGAGAGAGAGAGAGAGAGAGAGAGAGAGAGAGAGAGAGAGAGAGAGAGAGAGAGAGAGAGAGAGAAGAGAGAGAGAGAGAGAGAGAGAGAGGAGTAATGGTCGGCGAAAAACACTCCACCGTCATCCTCATTTCGTCCCTTGTCTCTTTCCAGGTTCTTTTATTTTCCTTTGCCTTTTTGTCTTGTCCTCTCTTCCTACTCTCCTCGCCGTGTCAAGTTTCTTCCATTTGTCCCTCGTAATGTTCATCGTTAGAAAGTTTCCTTCGTCTTTTTTTTTGTGAGCGGGTATTTTTGTATTTTTATTTTGCTTTTGTTCTTTTGTCCTTTTTTCCCTTTCTTTTTCATTCTTCGCTTTATTTTTTTTTTTAACTTCAAGGTACTATTTTCCTTGCCCTTTTTGGCTTTCTTTTTTTTTTGTCTTTCTTAGTTTCATTTTTAACGCAATTATTATTTTCTTCCTGCTGTTTCTCCTTTTCTTTATTACTTTCTTTGTATGTTTGCTGCTTCCTCTCATAAAAGCATCCATCTAATCATTCATTCATTTATTATTTTTCTATGTCATTTATTGTTCATTCACTTTATTTATTTTTCTCCCACTAAGTCCACCCCGACGCACACACACACACACACACACACACACACACACACACACACACACACACACACACACACACACACACACACACACTTTCTGGACGGAGTGACCAGCTATTGAGTCGAGTGAAAATGTGAAGGACTGTGAGTCATTGCAAAGGGACCTGGATAGAGTTTGGGAGTGGAGTGGTACATGGCAGATGGAGTTCAACCTTGGGAAATGTAAAAAAATGGAGTTTGTTAGGAGTGGTAGATGTGAATATGATTAGTATAAGATGAGAAGTGAGATAATAGGCAGAGGAGTGGAGGAAAATGATTTGGGAGTGACTGTCTCAGAGAACATGTCACCGGACAAACTCATCAACAGGATGAGATGATGAAAAAAATAATAGTTACAATGATAAGGCAAAGGTTGGAGTATGCAGCAGTGGTCTGGTCTCCTCACGAAAAGAACATAACCGGAAGCTGTAAAGAGTTCAGAGAGTAGCAACTAAGATGGTACCGGAACTTCGAGAGCGGACTTATGAGGAGAGACTCAATAGCATGGGGCTCACAACACTGGAGAGAAGAAGAGAAAGAGGAGACCTGATAGCGGTGTACAGGGCGGCGAACGGAGTGGAGTATTTGGACAGAGAGGACCTGTGTGTATGGAACGAGAGAGACGGGAGAGAACATGGAAAGAAGTTGAGGGCGACCACGTGTAGGAGAGATGTGAAAAAGTTTAGCTTCCCAAACAGAAGCATTGAGCTGTGGAATAGACTGGAGGAGGAGGTGGTTTGTGCAAGAAACATTCATGATTTTAAGGAAAAGTTGGATAAGAGTGGATATGGAGACGGGACTGCGCGAGAATAGCTCTCTTCCCGTATCTCACAACTAGGTAAACATGCACACACACACACACACACACACACAACAATGCCCTGGAATATTTCAGTGGCCGCAAGCATATGTTAGAATCGTTATTAAAAGGAAAGATATAATAAGAAAATAACTAAGGTTGACTTTAATAAATGATCAGATGTTAAGTAAGAAACACAGTTAAGTAAGTAATCTCCGCTAAAACACTGAAACACTCCCCGCTGGCCGCCACAACACTGTGGGCACTGACGCAGCGGCAACACGCGACACTGGCGTCAACACCTTAGCAACTTTTGGCCGGGGAAGCCCCTGCCGCAGAAGCCGCTCCTCGGGGTCGCCGCCGCCTGCGGGCCCTCAGGAGCTGCCGCTGTCGCTCGATCGCTGCCAGACGGTTCTTGATCTTGGCCTGGACGGCTCGCACCTCAGCGGGCGGCCCCCTGATGGTGACACTGCTGGACTCCGTGTCGATGGCGGGCGGAACGGAGACCCTCACGCCGGGGTGCTGCTGCTGCAGCTTTATGAGCTCCTCGCCCCCGGGGCCCACCACGAGACGACGCCTGTTGGGCGCCACGTCCAGCACCGCCGTGGTCACGGCCTCCTGGCGCCGAAGCGCGGCCTCGCGGATTTGAGCCTCAATGGCCTGGAGGCGCGCGGCGACTTCCCGCGACGCGGCGTCCGCCTGGCTCTTTGGGCCCCTGAAGATCACGTGGGTGTCGGGGTCCTTCGGCAGCGGCACTGCCACGTGCACGCCAGGGTAGTCCCGCCGCAACTGCCGGACCGTGTCCCCTCGCTGGCCGATGACGTACCTGCGTCTGGCCGGCGGCACCGGCAGCCGCACCGTCACCACGTCCTCCTGCCAGGACTGCCGCACGCTGTGGAGGGGCGGGCTGGGCGGGGCTGCCTTGGGCTGGGCCGCTACAGGCTTCTTTTTCGTCTGCGTGACCTGCTTCACCGTAACATTCTGCTTCACTGCTTTGGTCTTTTTCTCATCAGCAGGAGTCACTGTCTTTCCCTTGACCTCAGCCTTTGGCACCGCCTTTCCTTTGGTCTCTGCCTTTGGCACCGCCTTTCCCTTGACCTCAGCCTTTGGCACCGCCTTTCCTTTGGTCTCATCCTTTGGCACCGCCTTTCCTTTGGTCTCTGCCTTTGGCACCGCCTTTCCCTTGACCTCAGCCTTTGGCACCGCCTTTCCTTTGGTCTCATCCTTTGGCTCCGCCTTCTCCTTGACGTCAGTCTTGGCATCCGTTTTGTGTTCGTCTTTGACATGTGCGTCACCAGATGCCTTCAGCACATGGGCGGGGTCAAGGTTCTTGCGCTTCCTTTTCCTTTTCTTTTTCGTGACCGTCTGCCCCTTGATGGGCGACGCCTCCGTCGGGAGCGTGCTTCTCTGTGGCTCTTGGCCCGCGAGACCCTCGGGCTCCTCGCTCACCACTTTGTCCTGCACAAAGTCGCCAGGAACTGGCGGCACTTCGGCCGCTTCTTCTGTTTTATCGGCGGCCTTGTTATCCGCATCATTATCTGTTCTTTCTACCTCCGTGTTCTCTTCGCCACTGCTTTCTTCCTTCACTTCCTCATACTCCGCATTCTCTGCAGCGATCAACACATTCATATCCTCAGGATCTTGCTCCTCCACACACTCCACACAGTCGTCTGCAGCAGGGGGTAAATCTGTAGGTGTAGCCTCTGCGCCTACAGATTCATCATCTTCCGTTGCCTTTCTCTCCTCCTCCTTCACCATCAACTCCTCCACATACTCTGCTGGGGTTGCCCAGCATTCCTCTTCATTGATCTCTTCAACAACTGCTGTCGCTGCAGTCAACGTTTCCTCCTTTACACTCACATCGGCTGCCGGGGTTGCCCAATCTTCCACCAATGCCTCGCAGGCATCGCCTTCAGGGGCATCATCAAAACAGTCGATGCTTGGGCTCTCCTGTTGCCCACGAACTCCCATCACTGAGCGGCGGACGAGGCGACGCGCGGCCACTAGGCCCAGAGGCACCACCAGCGCCAGGATGACGCCCCAGCACAGGCGGGCCCCGAAAGCCTCGTGGTCGTGCTCGGCCTCGACCACCCGCTCCTCCAGGCAGGCAAGGAGCCGCCCTGCCTGGCGGGGCTGCAGCAGCAGCCGCCACCAGTAGGCCGACGCCTCGCCCGGCACCAGCCCGCAGGCCTCCAGGGGGTCCAGAGGGGGGTTAGGGCGCAGGGGGCCCAGCCACCCTTGGCGGGCCAGCATCTCCCGCGCCCGCCACAGGTTGGTGGCGTGGAGGCCCTTGTCCTCCCACGCCTGCACCACCTCGCACGCCCGCGAGGCGGTGGTCGCGGCCTTCCACGCCGCGCCGCCGAGCAGGGCAACAAGGCCCAGCACGGCGCCCATGAGAGTGCTCTTCAGGATGGCCTTCACTGTGATGTAGAGTTCCATTTCAATGTGAAGGTGTGTATTTCAAAGGTAACCTTTGAATTGTAAAAGTACGAAAAGACGCTGCAAGGACCTTAGGGGAGAAAGGGGATGGTAACTTTGAGGGGGTTGGGGAACACACACACACACACACACACACACACACACACACACACACACACACACACACACACACACAGCTCGGGGACCTCATTAAGTCGGCACTCTCACAATTAAGTCACACTTTTGAGAAACACTCGGCTCGGCCCCGCGGTCTCATGAGCACTCTTTGTCCTTGAAGCAAACTCGAATTTTCTCTTTTTCTCTCTTTGCTTTACATACTTGAGAAAATACAGACTCAAACCCTCATCCGGCAGTGTAGGCAGTAGGTTTATTTTCTCTCTCTCTCTCTCTCTCTCTCTCTCTCTCTCTCTCTCTCTCTCTCTCTCTCTCTCTCTCTCTCTCTCTCTCTCTCTCTCTCTCAGTAGCATGTTTCTTTAATTCTACTTCTACTACCATCATTGTTCTTCCTAATCGTTCACCTCTCCCTTGTATATGGTTAACGGAAAACACGGACACGAGTAACCCCTCCACCGACGTAACCACTCGCTTCACTCTCAATACGCTGCTGCCTCTACTGACTGACGTACTCATCATCCCCACAAATGCTTACCAAAAAAAGTATCCGTGAAACAAAAATTGATACTCCTCCTTTCTTCGCGCGCTCCCCAAAGTCGTTTTTTCTTCTTTCCCTTGATGAAGCTATACGCATCCGCCAATCAGTTCACCCTCGGCCGAAAGCAATCACCGACGGATGGACAGAGGAACTCGGGGCCGCGTTACCGTACTTTGTTGCGCTAGGCTGAGGCGACTGATACCGGGCTGCTGCGATGGTGCTGGTGTCAATGGCTGTCGATGGCGGAAGGACTCGACCGAATGGGATGAAAGGAAGGGAAGGTTATGTTGATGGAAAGAAACTGGCCTGTAAGAAGGGAAGGAGGGAAGGAAGGAAGGGAGGAAAGAAGGAAAGACTGAAAGGAAGAAGGAAGGAAAGAAGAAAGGAAGAGGGAAATAATCTGTCTTTGGAGGCCGTCAGTGGAGGAAGGAAGGAGGGAATGAAGGGAGGGGGGAAGGAAGGAAAGAAGAAAGGAAGGAAGGGAGGAAAGAAGGAAAGACTGAAAGGAAGAAGGAAGGAAAGGAGAAAGGAAGAGGGAAATAATCTGTCTTTGGAGGCCGTCAGTGGAGGAAGGAAGGAGGGAATGAAGGGAGGGCGGAAGGAAGGAAAGAAGGAAGGGAGGAAAGAAGGAAAGATTGAAAGGAAGAAGGAAGGAAAGAAGAAAGGAAAAGGGAAATAATCTGTCTTTGGAGGCCGTCAGTGGAGGAAGGAAGGAGGGAATGAAGGGAGGGCGGAAGGAAGGAAGGAAGGGAGGGAGGAAAGAAGGAAAGACTGAAAGGAAGAAGGAAGGAAAGAAGAAAGGAAGAGGGAAATAATCTGTCTTTGGAGGCCGTCAATGGAGGAAGGAAGGAGGGAATGAAGGGAGGGCGGAAGGAAGAAAGGAAGGGAGGGAGAAAAGAAGGAAAGATTGAAAGGAAGAAGGAAGGAAAGAAGAAAGGAAAAGGGAAATAATCTGTCTTTGGAGGCCGTCAGTGGAGGAAGGAAGGAGGGAATAAAGGAAGGAAGGAAGGAAAGAAGAAAGGAAAGAGGTGTTGAATGTCCAGCGTGTCTCATATTCTCAAACATCTCAAGACTCACACTCCCAATATGATAAGACTTTCGTAGCTGAAGTGGGCATTTTCATGGGTTGTCCTGTGAGTCTAGTGATATTGCTAAAAGGCTTCTACACCTTGAATGTGAAAGAAAAAAGTATCATGAAAACTGAAATAACATCTTTTGTGGCCATTGGAAAGACTTGCTGTGAGAGCCGAAATTGTCTGAGGATCCTCGTGTTGTGAAGCGGGTCGGAGATGGAGGGAAGGAAGGAGAAGAAAGAAGGTTATTGTGTTGGAAAAAGCTGGACACGAGCGACAGTGCGGTGGGCAGGGAAGGCTGTATAAGTGAAAGAAAGGTGACAGGAAGGAAGGATTAGTGGAGGGAAGTGGTTTTTGAGACGTGGTTGGGTGGATGGAGAGAAGAACGGGAGAGGAAGACGGTTATAATGTTAGAGGAAACTGGCCACGATGGGGAAAAGTGACAGAAAAGCTTGCAGAAGTGGAGAGAAGCTAACAGGAAGGGAGGAATGAAGGATATATATAGTTTTGGAGGGAAGTGGGAGATTGACGGAGGAATAGAAAAGTAGAGAAAAAAATGGAGTGACAGAGAAGCTTGCAGAAGTGGAGAGAAGCTAACAGGAAGGGAGGAATGCAGGATGTAAATAGTTTTGGAGGGAAGTGGGAGATTGACGGAGGAATGTAAAAGTAGAGAAAAAGGAATCTGGCCACGGGAAAGGAAGAGAGGGCAAAGAGGTCAAAGATAAGTGAAGGGAGAGAGAGAGAGAGAGAGAGAGAGAGAGAGAGAGAGAGAGAGAGAGAGAGAGAGAGAGAGAGAGAGAGAGAGAGAGAGAGAGAGAGAGAGAGAGAGAGAGAGAGAGAAAATAGGGGAGGGGAGGAATTGAGAGAAACGACTGGAGGATGCAGGGACAGAGGGGGAGGGACCATATTGCTGAAGGAAACTCACCACCAGAAGGAGGGGAGGATTGGGGCTAAAGGCTTTGAAGGGTGAAGGGTGAAGGGGAGCTGAGAGGGAGGAAGAAACGGAAGAAGGAAATGACGGTTATGGGTGAAGGAAGGCTGCTGGGGAGATAAGAGAAGAATAATGGTCTGCATAGGAAGAGGAAATGGGAGCAGGCGGGAGAAGACGAATGGAGGAGGGAAGCGTTACTCTGTCTGAGGGAGGATGAGACGGTGGCTGTTAAGGAAGGGGCGGCGGCTGTCAAGGAAGGGGCGGTGGATGTCAAGGAAAGGGCCGTGGCTGTCAGTGGCGGAAGGACTCGACCGAATGGGGTGAAAGGAAGGGAAGGTTATGTTGATGGGAAGAAACCGGCCTGTGAGAAGGAAGGAGGGAAGGAAGGAAGGGAGGAAAGAAGGAAAGATGGAAAGGAAGAAGGTAGGAAAGAAGAAAGGAAGAGGGAAATAATCTGTCTTTGGAGGCCGTCAGTGGAGGAATGAAGGAGGGAATGAAGGGAGGGCGGAAGGAAGGAAGGAAGGAAGGGAGGAAAGAAGGAAAGATGGAAAGGAAGAAGGCAGGAAAGAAGAAAGGAAAAGGGAAATAATCTGTCTTTGGAGGCCGTCAGTGGAGGAATGAAGGAGGGAATGAAGGGAGGGCGGAAGGAAGGAAGGAAGGAAAGAAGAAAGAAATGAGGGAGATATGTCAATGGAGCAAAGAAAGTGGAAGGCTATCAGTGGAAGAAGGGTGGAGGAAAGGAGTTGATGATGAAGCTGTCAGTGGAGAAAGGATGAAGGGAGGAAAGGGGTGAGGATATCCGTGAATGAAGGAAGAGGGGATGGGAGGAGGGAGGAGGGTCATTAAAGAAGGGAGTAATCCTAAAATATGGCAGAAAAAAAAATTAAGGTAGGGTCGGGGACGGGTGAAGAAAGAAGGGATTTTCTCTGTGCTCGGGAGTTATCTGCTTTGAAGGAGTCTCGATTCCCGACTCCAAATTGGTGTTCATGAGGCCGCTCCGTGAACTCAACGTTAACTCCTACTTTTCAACGTATCGGGAGGCTTCATGGTGCAGTGGTTAGCACACTCGGCTCACAACCGAGAGAGCCCGGGTTCGATTCCCGGGCGGAGTGGAAAAATTTAGGCAGCTTTTCCGATACCCTACGCCCCTGTCCACACAGCAGAGAATGGGTACCAGGTATTAATCGGGGGTTGTGTCCCGTCTCCTGTGATATATTCCCTTCTCCTATAATTCCTTCCCTTTCTGTCTCTCTCCGGTATATGACCACAGATGTTGCGCCGACTAAACGAAACTTTCAACGTATCTCGAGCAACAACCGCTGAAAAAGTCGGACAGGAAAATAAAGTATTCCGTACCGTTACATATACAGTTTGTTCATGTTTTTTTTCTTTCTCTATTTTACATACCAAAGCATTTTTCGTGAATATGTATAGGGTAGTGACTCCACTCATTCGCCCTCCCACGAACTCCGCTAATGTGAAGAAACTCGAAGTATTTTCACATTTTCCGTTTACATGTCAGCGCCGTGTACAGTGTAGGCACAGGCGACGCTGACGACTCACTCAGCCCACATCGCTCCTACTGTCCCAAGTGTTGCTTAATTTGAGTTTTTGTTCTGTATTTTCCTAAGTTTGGCCTAAGACAAGCGAAAACAAAAGCCAGCGAAATTTCTTTGCGCCGAGGCAACATATTTTATGCATTCGTATTGATGCAGGCTTTTCAGAGAGAGCTCTTCTCCCTTTGACGTGCAGAAAAGTAGGTCTGCTGCAGCGTAGTTCTCGGCGTCGTGGAAAGCGTGTTTTCCACCCGCTAAGATTGGTTCCGCACACGTTGCGGAGCGGTTGGCAAAAACCTTAATCCTTCCGATAACTCATAATCGATTTTTTGTTGTATAACCTCGAAAGCTCTGTGGTTAGAATGACTCTCAGTGGCGACGAGTGTACCTCATGCTCACACGATACTGACGAGAGGAGCAAAGTCAGGAGCCGCAGACATAGTTTTGATACGAACATTAATACATAATCTTTTCGATGAGTCACCTTAATTGACACTATCGCTAGCTATCGTATAGAATAGCAGTATATTACAGCTATTGTAAGCCATCTTGTGTATATTAGTAAGCATATTGTAAAATAAAATCAGTAAAGCAACATCAATAACACAGTTCTTTATCTAAATTTTGAAGCTATATAATGTTTAAGTTTAGTTTCTTCACAAAATATCAAAGCTGCCAAGTCACTGGCTTGGGGATTGGATTGAGTGTTCAGCAACGGTCTGGTCCAGACCTCTGGGTCTTGGCGACCCCTCACGAGCCCTGCCCCTTCAGGTGCAGGGCTCCACAAATATTGGTGACTGTGCTCACCATTCACAGCGATTGCACAACATTCTGTGAGCGGACTAGGGGAGGACGAGATTGACGCAGAACTGATAACTGGAGGGCATTCTGGACAACCAATTGTAATAGAAGTATGAAGAATTGAACGGAAGCAAGTGGAATTCGGGCAACAAACACACAAACACAGTGACGTACTGTGGAGACGTTTGTTACATACGTAGAGGACCAACAATGGTGGCGGATGGGACTGGGCATAACCCCGAGTGGTCCACACCATTGGCGCAGTCATGGATGTTCTTTGAAAACCACAGCACCCAGACAGGGACGATACTATACACAGTTGTTGAAGGTCGGGGAGACAGCCTTTGCAACGGCCTCTACCACTACACTACTTCACTACTGCTGCTACTATTACTTTACTACAACCTACTACTACTACTATACTATAACTATTTACACTACTACTACTACTACTACTACTACTACTACTACTATAACTGTTGTGTGCTTTTGTAGTTGATGCTTTTGGCGCTGCTGTTATCATGATAGAGAAGTGTAGAAAAATCATTAAAGTCTATTCTTTGAAAATGTCTACACATTTTTTTTTCTTCAAATTTCATAATCATTTATATTTTCTTTATTGACAGTAGGCGTCCGTCATTTATCTTTTCTTTCTCGACAGTAGAGGTCTGAAGGATGGGGCTGATGAAAAAGACTTTTTCTGTCCTTACGAAAATTACTATTACTTTCAAGACGTAACGATCAGCACAATAGACAAGGGGCGAGATTATCGGCGTTTACGAGATTCTAAGCCAACAGGCATGTAACTTACAAGGTCCGGCCAACTCGAGCTACCGCCTAATTCTCAAAGGAGTTCGTGGGAAGGGCGGGAAGAGGGTGTAGGAACTTAAGTTTATTGTTGCTTTAAATTATTGTTACATTAAATACTTATATTTCTTTAATTCTTTTGCTCAATGTTCTCTCATTCTTTGTTCAGGCTCACTTTGTTTGTGTTACTCAAGTTGTTCTTTCACATTCTAAACAGCACGTATTAAAACTCCATTGCAAGAAGCATCGGCAGTAATCAGGCGGTGTCTGGGGGGTGTGTGGCGAAAAGTTTTGCCAATGTAACGGCGCCTCACACACACAGCTCTCCGCTATTCATAAGTCATTATAATACATGGATATCCTCCTTTGACATATATTCTTCCTACATTCCTACCGTGAAACACTAATTATGGCGCATTTCGTGTAAATCTGAGACTGCACGTCTAACAAATTCTTGCAAGCCACACGTAAGTATCAGGTCGGCGCCTTGTAAATTTGGTGACGGGCCTTACAACGCTGTAGGCAAAGCATGCAGCGTCCATAAAGACCAATCCGCTTCCTGTTTGTTACCTCTACTTTCTTAATTCCATGACTTTTCCTATTCTTGCTTTTTCTCCTCCTCCTCCTTCTCCTCCTCCTCCTCCTCTTCCTCTTCCTCTTCCTCTTCCTCACTCCGAACTCTTCACGCTACAATCTAACCCGCAAACAAGAAACAACGGTAAAACAATTCAAGCCAGGCGATGATTTACGGACATCGGCAGTAGTTATTTTTCAAACAGATTCGTCCGTCATTGGAGCAACCTTCCTGCAGAAGTGGTTAGTGCGGAAACAACCAACTTTAAAAATTGCATTGACCGTCACTTTGCTGCGTCGGGAGTGAACTAAACGTATCCACGAGTACGTTCAGTAGTGCTTTAATCCTTCCCGCAAGCCACTCCTGTGGCTGACGGACTGATAAAATATCTAAAAGCAGGCAGCCTCGCAATGAGCCAATAGGCTTTCTGCTGCTTGGCCGTCCGTGTTTCCATGTTTCTTCCTCCTCCTGCTTCTCCTCCCCCCCTCCCAATCCCCGTCCCCTTCTCCTCTGTTTAATATCAGCCTCATAACCGCGCAATATCCGCCTTTAAAACCTCGTTCATGATCATCAAGTCAGCCTCTCTCTCAAATGTAGTTTTTCCAGCTTTCTCGCGACTTCTCTTCATGCCTCGTTTCCTCCTTGCCTCCATCCCGTCATTTCTCCTGCAACCCCCACTCCAAACATACCACCACCTCTTCCTCCTGCCCATCTTTTTCCTCCTCCTCTTTCCCCTCCTGCTTCTCCTTCACTCAGTGCCCCCGCGACCGTCCCATTGGTTAGGAATCTCTCCTCGACGCGTCACGTCATTTTCGTCTCCCACCAAAAACTAGAGATTTCCCAGGACCAACGTGAGGGATATTGAGGGAATAAAATAAAGAAAGAAAGATAAAGGGATAAGGTGGAGAGACGGGTGGCAAGGCAGAAGGACTGTAGGTGAAATCAATGGACTGATGGAGGAAATAAATTTTTGTGAAAGAGGAAGCTATGTTGTGCGGCGTTCAGAACGGCTTTGATATTTTTTTTTTTTTTTTTTTACTGGGGAACGATTATTTCTTCTAAAGTGTCAGGATTGTCACGGGTACAGATCATTCATTCATTTGCTGTTTACGTTGATTATCTATATTTTCCATTCATATAATTTACGTAATCTTCTATATTTCCTTTTTATACGATTTTATGTAGCTTGGCTGCTGTGTGCCGTATCTTCCACCAATAAACCTACCACTACAATCTCACCACAAGATTTCCAGTAAGCACTTTTTTTTTGTATTTCTGTTCGCCAGTCCTCGTTAGTGTCTCCAGGGGCCAGTCAGTCACATGACGCGCCTGACCTGCCCACGCGAGCCCACACCAAGGGCCGTATTTTAAAACATTTCGTCGCCCAAGTTCACATATTTGACAAGGCTTTCGTATGGGTTAGGGCATTTCCAGGAGTAGTTTTATGACCCTGGTGGTAGTTTGACCCTTCCCCAGTAGCATGAGCCTAAAGAAACACTCATGAGAACCCGACTGACACCTTCTTTGACCTTTAGAAAGAGTTGATGTGAGAAGTGAATGTGTCTTATAATACCACCCTTGCAAGCCTCGCGCGCCTGGCTCACGTACGCTCGGCGGCAGGCAGGCCAGCGGCACCAGTGGCCCTTGGGACACAGGCTGCGCAGGAAATTCTCCAGCAAAACTTTAAAGATTTTATTTCTGTTCCACACTTGGGGAAATCTTCTCTAATACCTGTGCCCAGCTGTCTATCTGTAGTTATATACCTATTTTTGTTTATCCTAGTCTGTCAGTTTTTATCTACCTGTCTGTCTATATTTCTGTCTATCTATATATCTATTCATCTGTAACTATCTATCTGACTGTCGGTATGTCTGTTTATATATATTCTAGAATGAAAATGAATCTTCGTAAGTCAGACAAGTGTTGCCATTAATTAAGGTCATGCTGCAGCCTCGCGTCGTTTCATGTCGTTATGATTAATTCTAAAGGCCCAAGGCATTTGTTGCTGCGTCATTAAGATGTCTGGCGTTTCACATGTTAAAGAATACCAAATGGCATACCTCTTGAAATTATAGTTTGATATTATATTATATATATATGTTTCTTTTCTTTTGATTTTTATTTGATTCTTATTTCATATTTCCCTTTATTTAGACTATTTTAGAGAGGTGTCTCAGTCAACGCTTATTTTTACAGCTTCAGCTCAAAGACTGATGTTATTAAAGAGGTTATCGTATATATTTCTTAGGGATGGCGTCGTCTGCATAAATCTTTAAGGGTTTATTTGGATTTATTTTATTTTATTTATTTATTCATTTATTTATTTACAGCCTAGGAGGCAGCTCAAGGGCAACAAAAAGAGAGTGTTGAAAAAAAAAACACTAATAGCTGCTCCCGCAAAAGAGAACAGTCAAGAGTGAACAAAAGAAAGGTCAATTTCGGGTCTTGCTACCTTTGCCGGGGGGTTGTTTGGTAGTTGAGCACGCAAGAGACAGGTGCGAATTTCAGATCACTGGTCCCGCCGCCGCAAAACATTTTCTGGACCAAGGCGTGGCCTGTCGAGTGACCGCACGGGTCGCCGAGATGTATCGTGAGCCAAGCACGCCTCAACAGCCAATAAGTAGCCTTTATGAATGTCTTGTGAACGTATTAGCAACACGAATAGGCTGTACTAAGAGGATATACGAGAGAGAGAGAGAGAGAGAGTTGAAGAATGACGAGTGCCGTAATAAGACACAAACGAATACATACTTCATAAAACCATCTACATAATATTGACAGAAGGCAGCAAAATCGTCTCACCCGCCGTAATGTGTCAAATCTCTGTCAACACCTCGGCCCCCGCTCATCCCGCCCTCAAACTCCTGCCATAAGAGAGGTTCGAGTTACGAGCCTCGCCTGACATAAAGAACCAAAGTGATGTGTGTTTTTGGTCCGTGAGCGTCAATATTTCAGGAGTCGAAGGGAAAGAAATGCAGGAAAAATGCATGAAAAAGGAAAAGGAAAGCGAGGAGGGCTGAGAAAACGTTATGCTCTGACAAGGCCATTTTTCACCCACACTCATCAATTTTGGGTCTGTCTGTTTGTTTGCCCGAGTGTATGTACATGTATCCGCGTACGTCTGTCTGTCTGAATGTCTGTATCGGCTTGTCTGTCCGTCTGTCTGTCTTTCTATCTGTCTTCTCTCGTCTCTCTCTTGTTCTCTCTCTTGTTCTCTCTCTCGTTCTCTCTCTCGTTCTCTCTCTCTCTCTCTCTCTCTCTCTCTCTCTCTCTCTCTCTCTCTCTCTCTCTCTCTCTCTCTCTCTCTCTCTCTCTCTCTCTCTCTCTCTCTGCCACAACGGGACATTTTTTTCCATTGACCGCTTTTCTTTCTTTCTTAAATTGTTTCTTTGTCCTCTTTCTCTCTCAGCATCATCGCCACTCCTCTTATTCTATTTCCCTTCTTTTTTTCTCTGTCTATCATTTCCTTTCATTTCCACACATCTACCATAAATCCTCTTCCGCATCTCTTCCGTATCTCCATTTTTGTCGATCTCCAACTCTCACTCTGCATCGTTTCCCGCGTGCATAAATCAGCAGAGGCAGGAAGAAAAATTGGATCTGCCATCACTCCTTCGAGACTTCAGGGGGGAGGAAAGAGAGAAGGCACTTTCCTCTTCTATCCTTCAACGGGGGTCCTGGTGGATTCGGTTATAAGCGCTTCGGTCCCTGTTTCTACTCCCCTAAGCGAGCGGTGCCTAGTCGTATGTTGTGTTGTGGTCCCGGAATAGTCTTTTGAACAATCGACTCTCGGCAGGACGACGAGTTATATGCGTGGAGCTTATCCGGACCGCGCTGTGTGATGTGGGAGCTTTTGTTTTCTTGTTTTCTTCTTCTATTTCTTTCTTTCATATAGTCTTTACTTCTCACTTTCCTTCGTTTTTACTTTGTTTCTTTCGTCTTTTGCCTCTTCCTTTTTTTGCTTCTTTCCTTACGTCTTTCTTTTTTTATTTTATTTTTGTCTTTCTTTACTTCTTTCTCTCTTTGCTTATTACTTTCGCTTTTCATGAGACTCAAATCTTGCTTGTCTGATAACGCCGTGCAGTGTCTACTTTTTTTTTTTTTGCTTCGTTTTTATTTTGTTTCTTCTTTTGCTTCTTCCTCTTTTTCCTCCTTTCTTTGTGTCTTTCTTTCTTTGCTTCTTTCTTTTTTAGTTTGTCTTTGTCTTTCATTACTTCTTTCTCTCCTTGCTTATTACTTTCGCCTTTCATGAGACTCAAATCTTCCTCGTCATGATAACGCCGTGCAGAGTCCTCTAAGTGCCTCCTGTTATGACGCCGTCCCAGACTCACTAAACAACACTTTTCCACGCCACTCCTACTGCACACTATCTTTGCAATACTATATTATCACCATTTTATCCACTTCTTCATCGCCCGCCACAGCACCTCTGCGGCTTTATAGTATCACCATATATCCACTTCCTAGTCCCTATCGTGTCTGCAACTCCGTACCAACATCATATCTTCACTTATATGCCGCTGCAGTATCTCCGCCACTCTGCATCGTCGCCATTTCTCCACCTCATTCCCACAGCAACGTTTTATCATCATTGTTTTTCCAATACTTTATCACCCCTCTCCTCGCGTGTCTAGCATCAGTATTTTCTCTCTACCTTTGCAACTATACTTCTTCACAATTCAACCTAAGCACTTCTCTCCCAGTATTTCTCTTCGCTGTTTCTGAAGCTCTGTGTCACCACTACAATACCATCGCACCAATGCAGAGTGCGGACAAGGTGATCGCGAGACCCACGTTCAAGTCCCCCAGCTACCTGTTCTCCAGCCACCGCCGAAGGGACCTTTTAAATAACTCCAGGAAAAAAACTATTAGATCATGAGCCAAGAGCCAAGCGAGAGATCACGGCTTCACTTTGAATAAATACTTGCCCCCGACGTTAACTGGCTGGAACCGACCACGAGGCACAGTAAAATAAATAACCACAGACTCTCTAGACCTCACAAAAAAAAGCCCCACCACCCCAGACCACTTACTACCATCATTATTCTGCTATACGCCAGATCTATACCTTCTCACTACCACCACCACAACTACCACACCATCCATACCTTACACGAGTAATAAAGCAACACATCAGCACATCTCACAAGCCAGCATCCTCGAGCACGATATTATGGGCCGTATTACTAGACATTTCGTCTCCCAGGTACAATTATTTGACAAGGCTTTCATAGGAGTTTGGAGCAATTCTAGTTGTAGTTTTATAACCCTGGTGGTAGTTTGGCCCTTCTTCAGTACCGTGAACCTAAAGAAACACTCATTAAAACCCGATTGATTGATTGATTGATTGATTGATTGATTGATTGATGTGAGAAGCGAAAGTGTCTTATAATACAGACCTATAATTCACCATCAAAGGGCGCACACAATCCATGCAGCGGGAGACACACCACACCATCACGTAACATTCCACACTGCAGTCACCGCTGGCACGTCACCTCACCACATCGCTGTCGCTCCTCATGTGTGCCCGTGTCACGCCAAGGATGTCGCAGCTCGGCACATGTACCACACCGCCATTACGCCCTCATTACACAAAGAATAATGTATGAATAACTAAACATAATCCAACACGGTTCTTCACATCAACCCCGCACCCGCCACCCACCCAGCAAACGAGCACTACCACCAACGCTCCCTCTCTTACGAACCTCCTGCGCCGGGAGAAGCACTTAACATTAACGAACACGAGCCATCTCAATACACCCATAAAAACAACGCACGATCACCACTACCCACGCACCCTCACATCCAAGCCGCCTTAATAAATCTCTCGCTGACAATCAAAACACAAACCGTATCAACACGCACCCGTCAACACAACACCTGAACAACACCCACACCCCGCGGTCTCCTTTTCAAGCTTCCTTAATAAACATGTCGCACGAACCACGGCGTTGTGACAGCCCGGCGCGGCACGAGGCAGCATCAGCATCACATTAGCGCCACATCCAGACTCCGCGCCACCACATCACCATAATGCAGCTTCTTTCTGGGCTCCTGACAGCGCCTGAGAGCCACCTGTCGGGAGCTTGACGTACTGTGGCGCCGCAGCCTTGCATCGCCCGGGTATTTACGGCGTTGGTGGCAGCGTGCCTCGTCGAGCGTGTTATGCACTTGATGGGGCGTCCTGTGTGTGTGTGGGAGGGGGGGGGCCGCTGTGGGTGTGACTGTGTGGATGGGTGGGTGATGGGTAGGTCTGCGTGCTTGAGTTTGGGTGTCTGTGGGTGCGTGAGAGACGTTAGAATGGTAGTAGTAGTAGTAGTAGTAGTAGTAGTGGTGGTAGTAGTAGTAGTAGTAGTAGTAGTAGTAGTAGTAGTAGTAGTAGTAGTAGTAGTAGTAGTAGTAGTAGTTGTAGTAGTAGTAGAGCAGCAGCAGAGATCTTAGAAACGATTAATAAGATCTTTGGTAGTAGTGGTAATAGTAGCAGTAGTAGTAGTAGTAGAAGTAGTAGTAGGGAAAGGGGGATCTGGACGTAATAGATGACAGGTGATTTAGTGCTTGGTAGTATTAGTGATATGATTGGATGCCACAGTCATTAGCGAACAGAGTTGGGGCTAATGACCTCCAAGCTATGGAGCCCTCCATGATTATGTGTCGGGAAAATAAAGATGGGTGGAGGTATCATTTATGTAGTATATAGTAGTAGTTGTAGTAGTAGTAGTAGTAGCAGTAGTAGTAGTAGTCCACAATGTACAGTGACCAGGGCTACATCATCTAAATCAAATTTTGTATAAATTTATGGGAAAGTGTGTGTGCGTGTTTGTATGCGTTTGTGCGTGCGTGTGTGCGTGCTTGGGCATACGCATGTGCGTGGGTACAAGCGAACGTAAGTGTCAGAAAGATAGTTATGATTGGGATTGAGTGCTTTTGGTAGGCATACTAATGTCATGACTATCAACCTGTCACTCCCTGAAGAGGAAGGACTACAGCAATGTATTCTGGCGCCTCATCAGATACTTGGAAAGATAATAAGTGCACAAAGATGGATGGAGAGGCAGAAAGCGAGCATCAGGGTTGGAGATTTTTTAATGGCATACTAATATGAAATGGACTTCGCATGGTCATATCATGCGTAGAACTAAGACCCGGTGGATAACGAAAGTAACAGAAAGTCAACATAAACATTTTAGAAATTAGGGCATAGGATCAGGTGGAGAGAAGACATTAGAGCATTTGCTTTAGCAGGATGGCTTATGATAACATCAGACAGAGGTGGAGAATGTTGTGAAAGTGGCAGTGGGCCAGTGATACCAGGAGGTGATGATAAACATGATATTGTGTCTTTGATGTAGGGGCTTGGGCTTGATTCTTGTCCTGCCTCACACCCTCCCCATCCCCCTACGCGTCTACCATACCGGTCGGTTGATTAAATAGAAGTAAATTTTTGAAGGTCGTATTTTTAAGTTACTTATCATTCCAAAGCATGTTGGACCCTTGGTGTTCATGTATTTATATAAAGATTAAGATGAACGTGGTTTGCCGTTTGCCTTCAACTTTGTGTACCGCTCTGTGTGCCTTGAATGCGTTGCCATTTCGTCCTTGCTGGATTAAACCAGGGATTAGCGGCGGGCGCAGACCTCAGAATTACTCCAACCCGGCTTACAGAAAGGGGTTCACCTGCATTCGGGATGCTGAATCCACACTTGGGGGAGTGTAATCCACAGATCAAATCCAAGATGTGGCTGGGAGACTCCTACGTCTGTGGCTGAAGCGGATGGTCGCCATTGGTGCTTAGTCAGTTATGGTTAGACTTGTTGAGTGCGCCTTCCCTGCTCTGCCACTTGTGTAACATGCCTTCCGCACCTCCCATCACTACCTTTTACCTTGGCTTTTTAATATAATTGTAAATAATTGTATTGATGAATGGTAATAATAACACACTTTTCATAAATTATGGTGATCTTACTCATTTGCATAATAATGATAATTAAAATTATGATAATTGTGATGATAATGATAATGTTAATATGAAGATATTACCAATAATAATTATTATCATTACTACTACCATTATAATCAATCATTAATATTTTTAATTGTTTTAATTTTATAACTACGATTGTAATTATAATCATTAATAGACAACGTATCAGTATAATGCTGATGATAATTATAATGATATTACCAATAACTATGATGATGATGCTATACTAGTACTAACAGTAGATGTGGTGTTGCATGCATTACTGAGTATTAACTAACATTCCTCGCCACCAATTTCCGTAGAGCTCCTTGTTCACCATAATCAACTTGAACTGTAGAACTCAATAGTTTCCTCGGTGGAGCAGGATTGAGGGCTAAATATTTTATTGCAAGTTCTAACAGTTATCGTGGTATGGGAATGAAGGACAGCCTTTTTCAACAGTCGATTTTTTTTTAAATGTTAGAAAATAAAAATAAGATAAATTGACACAGAATGTTCATATTTTTTTTTTTCTGTTAAGCTTAGTGCACTTCAAAGGCGCTTTCATCGGGTGAAAGTTAAGGGGAGAGCCTGGGGTTGATCTTTTAACGAATATTTTATTAAATACACGAAAAACGTTTTTCTCGCTCAACATGTCGAGATACCATGGTATTCAGGTAGTGAAGTTGATTTTTTTCGAGAATTTATAGAACGGCGTGCCTTTAAGACATTAAAATGCCCCGCAGTATTGCGTCATAGCATGACTCACGCGGTCTACAAAGATCTTGGCGACCCAAGTCTCCTCAAAAGACGTTTGAAGCGTGCTACCCAGAACCCCAATGAATCTTTGCTTTCAAAGGTTTGGATCAGGTGCCGCAAAGTCAAGTTTTCTGGCCTCAAAAGAGTTGAGTTCATAGTGAAACATCCTTTGGATACACAGGTGCTAATATCATCATGCATCTCCTTGGGACTGAACCAAGACTACAGGAATCTCTGCAGTGGATGGACCAGGAAAGAGCCTGACACGAAACACCCAAGAGGAAGACCATGAAAACAGAAAAGAAGGATGAGGCATACCAACCTAGAGAGTTCTGGGATAAAATCTGGCTAGGATAAAATCTGGCTAGGATAAAATCTGGCTACAGTGAGGAAGGTGGCACATTCTGATACCCTCACCCTTGAGTGAATAATAACTTTATGAAGGGGGAACCACATACCTTATCCTGCTCCAGAAAGTAAACAAGGTCTGAACAATCTTTGAAGATTTCATGCCAATCAGACAAATACAAACGGCAGGACACAGATGAAATGGAAAAAAAATCTTTAGGAGCTATTTTTTTAAAAGTTGTTTTTTATACTTAAAAAAAAACACAAAATAGACAATAATTCTAATAGTCTATTGTAAGATATCAATAAAAATTACAACTAATACGCGATTTTTTTGTATTTATAAAGTTTTGAAAAAATGGAAAAGTGATTTTTTTAAATATTTTTTTCGAACATAAAACAAATAATTACAAATTTTATAATTACAAAATGTAGCTATATAAAGAAAGTTAACATGGTATTTTTTCAAGACGATAAACTAAAAACTGAAAGCTGTGAAACAAATAAAAAAAACTGCTTTGCTTAAGTCTGTCCTGTTCTCTCACCCAAATTTCATGAAAGTCACAGAATCTTATAAATGAACAACGACAAACAACACACTAATGTTTCAAATCCATAGGACGTGCCGTTTGCCCAGGAGGGACCCCCCAGGCGCTCCCCTTAGGTCTCTGTATTGTATCATGCAGCCGACCCCGAAACGGTTTATAGATCTGAGATAGAGTTATTTTCTAATAGTGCCAGATTGCATTAGACATTCATTTGATTGTCCGCTATTCATAGATAAGGGCGAAAAAAAGGTTAAATTCGCAAGGAAATCAAGAAACTTTAATTTTGGTCTTAACTTGCAGTTAAGGCCCTGACCGGCCCTGAGTGGCCGCCTATTGCTGGCTGTTCGCCGAGCGTTCTGGCTTCCCTCTTGAGAGGCTCTTTCGAAACTTTTTTATGCTATTTCTTCTTCAATTTGTATTAACGTGAGACTGATACGTGGAGGTGGAGTCTGGGTGCGTCTGAAGGACAGTCACGTATACGTACACATTGATGTGTTGAAAGGGAGGAAGCTCTGAGTCGGCGCATCGATAACGGAGAGCCCTGTTGACCATGGAAGCTTCCTTGCGTCTCAAAGGCGAGGCAGCTTAGCCGTAGCGTGTAGGAGGAGATGATGACGTTACAAGCGAGTGGATGTTGTGGCCAGGAAACTGTGATTGGTGACCTGCCTTGGGCGCGGCAAGGGATAGAAACAGTATTGGTGACTGTGATCAGATAATAAATAGATAGATAGAGAGACAGACAGACAGACAGACAGACAGACAGACAGAGAGAGAGAGAGAGAGAGAGAGAGAGAGAGAGAGAGAGAGAGAGAGAGAGAGAGAGAGAGAGATAGAGAGAGATCCTTATATACCCTCTTCGGAGTCTGCCCACTGAAGGAAAAACAGCTTGACGGGTGGGCAGAGCAATAACGCTCACAAAAGTACTGCGGTGATAATTCTCTTATAAGGATCCGGCCTCGGTTTGTTGTTTAGGTGGTGGCAATCTTAACCAAAGTAGCTGCGCGTGAAAAGAACATGTGGATATTTAAAATCTAACACCCAAATCACAGCATCGTGGTATCTCTGTTGCGTCTGGTGTGTTGTGGTCAGGGGAGAAGGGCCTTGAAGGTTCGCCATGGCGTGTCATGTGGTCACTGCGGCTTTGATATATTTTCAGCAGTGCCTCGCAAGGGGAAACGGAGACGCAGGCCACCAGGGAGAGAGGCGTGCTGAGAGGGAGGAGGTTCTCGAAGACCGAAACCGTCGGGAAGAAAATGATCCCACAGTCTTTTTTTTTTTTCCGTCCGTGATTCTCAGACCGCTTGTTGCAGCAATTTAGAAGCGTGTGTTGATTGTATTGTTCTGAATAATTAACATTTTTCATCTATTCTTATTTTGTATTTTCATAATTATGATCACTATAGTTTTATTGTTATCGTTATTAACATTACTGTTATTATTATTTATTATTATTATTATTATTATTATTATTATTATTATTATTATTATTATTATTATTATTATTATTATTATTATTATTATTATTATTATTATTATTATTATTATTATTATTATTATTATTATTATTATTATTATTACTATTATTATTATTCATGTTCTTAGGGTTTTGAATGTTGATGTTATTGCCATGATATTCCTGTTTTATATTCTCTTCCTCTTCCTCCTACTCTTCCACCTCTTCCTTCTCCTCCTCCTCCTCCTCCTCCTCCTCCTCATCATCATCATCATCATCATCACCAGCATCATCAGCAGCAATAATATCCTCGTCACCATCTACAGCATAATCAACATCATCATTAACATCACCAAAGTATGAAACCCTTCAGCACCGAAATTTGTCTCTTTTTTTTTACAATGACAACGAATTGCGCTTTCAATTATCGTCATCAGCGACACAAAGGAGCGAGAGAGATGCATCAAAGCAGAGATCCACTTCCGGTTGTGCCAGGGGGGGGGGCGAGGGGAAGAGAGAGAGAGAGAGAGAGAATGACAGACTGATTATCTTTGTCATGCTGACTGACTGACTTTGACTGATTGATTTATTATGTTTTTTAAGGTGGTGCCTGAAGCGGCGGTAGGTTGTCTTGAGGGGCCTCTTCGACGACCCCTTCCCGTTGGTGGCACAGGCTAATTTTATTTATGGTGGCTGCCGTGATATTTGACTCTTACTTGGCCCATTCTGCTCCACCGTGCTCCTCTTGACCGAAGTCGCTGAATTTACGGTTGATTGAAGGTCTGGCCAGCATGTACGAGTAGATAATCTTCCGCCACTCGGTGATGGTTTTAAAAATTAGCGTGTTTCGGTGGGACTCGAACCTAGTCCACGCTAGGTCCTCGCGCAATTAAGTTTTTCATGTAGGATCTGAAAATTTCGCAAACAAAAAAGAAATCCAAGAAAGCCTGTTTTTCGATTTGACTTTTATTTATGACATGAATATGTAATACATTAAAAAGTAAAGGATACGTACGAAAATCATAATACCTAAATTAATAAGTTACATGGAGACAGGGAGAGAGAGAGTGTGTGTGTGTGTGTGTGTGTGTGTGTGTGTGTGTGTGTGTGTGCTACTGGGCAGTGAAGTGAATTAGTTTTGTGTATATCGGTGACTAACTCTGTCCTGCAACATGGCAGTGATGTGTTTCCCATTATAATGGCACCTCACCTGCAAATATTTTGGTCAACTGCCTTAGTTAATGAGTGTGATTTACATGGTGCTCTGTGTCCTGCATATGATCACTAAGCTTAGAGAATATGTTTTACTGACATAAGTCTGTAAGGCTGCACTTGCCACGTTATGGAAGTCCACTCTCCTCAGCGTAGAATGTGGAGCTTTTGTGCTGGCCATAATTTATCTAAAAAGTTTTTCACTTATTTCACATATATCTATTACGTCGTATGTAGGATATATTGACCTTCTTTTGCTTTTAAGATTGATAAGGGAGTGGATGGAGGAGGCAGTGGCGTCTCTCAAAATTAAAGCGTCAATACACGACTCGCTATGATAAGATTTTCCAAGATTGCGCACGACGAAGCCCGGCACTGTAGGCAACTGCATCCTCCTACATGCGTTACTTTCCCTAAAAACAGTCTTGCTGTGCAACCAGAAGCAGCGCGGCAGACAGGGACCTTTCTTCAATTTTTTCCCTCACACACGTTCACACGTCCATCCAGCAGGCTCATGATATGCTGAATGAATAAATTAATGAATGAATGAGTGAATGAATGAAGAGATCAGCCAGGGTTTAGTGTGGTCATATCAGGGATGGGCAAGGGAGCGGCGGCTGTCACCTTTCTGCCAGTCCTTTAATGGCCGCCGGCCGACCAGATTGACCTCACTTTTACCGCTCCTCGGCCTCTCCTCCAATCTTACCTCCATGTCTGACTCGCTGGGAGGCGGGTCAAGTGGGAGTGTGTGTGAGCGCTATTAATTCCATGAGCGGATAAGCTACACTATAATTAATTTCATCTGGCCATCGCCAGAGCGGAAATTTTAATGGATGTGGCACCTATGCGTTTCTATAGTTTGTGAATACGTGAAAATCAACTGTTGTGATTGATAGTCATTTAGTGTTTATGTATACTAAAAAAACTCAAAATCCTTATAAATCTCAAACATGCCGATTTGCATCGATATAATACACCACACAAGCACACGAAAAGACAAGCTTGTATCAAACAGTATAGTCAGATCATACTTGAATGATCTGTGTGTGGCCTTTCAAATGCCTATAATTCATCTCATTTCAGGGAGGACATTAGAAGACATCTGGCTTTGCAAGTGCAAATAAAGGTATGCGTAATAATTTACCACATGTAAATATAACGATTGATATTCGAAGTAACATGAAATAGTAAATAATAACTGTTGAATGTGATGCTCGGCTACTTCGAATATTACTCATGTTATTTACATTTAGCAAATTATCAAAATTCCTTATGCAGCCTGCAGGCACTTGCAGAGCCAGATGTCATTAAATGTACCGCCATGAGATGAATTTTAGATATTTGAAACCCTGATCTCTAATATCATAGAGATCAGTGATTTGAAAGGCCATAGATCGTTCGAGTATGATTTGACCATATTTTTTTTTTTACAACAAATATATATATATATATATATATATATATATATATATATATATATATATATATATATATATATATATATATATACATATATATATATATATATATATATATATATATATATATATATATATATATATATATATATATATATATATATATATATATATATATATATATATATATATATATATATATATATATATGTAAAAGTCCGCTACTCGCCGCTCCCACAACAGAAAATAGATAAGAGTAGCCAAAAGTGAGGTCAATTTCGGATGGAGAGGTGTCTTGATACACTCTTCTTGAAAGAGGACAAGTCATAGGCAGGAGGAAATACAGACGAAGGGAGGTAGATCCAGAGTTTACCAGTGCAATGGATGAAATAATGAAGATGCTGGTTAACTCTTGCATAAAGGGTTGGGACAGTATAGGGATGGGCTAGAGTGGACAGTCGAGTGTAGCGGGGCCGCGGGAGGAGGGGAGGCATGCAGTTAGCAAGTTCAGAAGAGCAGTCAGCGTGAAAATATCGATAGAAGATAGAAAGAGAGGCAACATGGCGGCAAAATTTAAGAGGTAGAAGACTATCAATAAGAGGATGAGAGCTGATGAGACGAAGAGCCTTAGACTCCACTCTGTCCAGGAGAGCTGTGTCAGTGGAGCCCCCCGACACATGAGATGCATACTCCATACGAGGACGGACAAGGCCCCTGTAAATGGATAGCAACTGTATGGGGGAGAAGAACTGGCGGAGACGGTACAGAACGCCCAGCCTCGAGGAAGCTGATTTAGTAAGAGAAGAGATATGGAGTTTCCAGTTGAGATTTTAAATTAATGATGAATGATCTGTGATAGACTGATGATGTTAGTGTTGAAGAAGGTGATAGCTGAGTGTTGTCAAAGAATAGGGGATAGTTGTTTGGAAGATTGTGTCGAGTGGATAGGTGGAGAAACTGTGTTTTTGAGGCGTTGAAGGACACCAGGTTCTTCTTGCCCCAGTCGGAAATAATAGTAAAGTCTGAGGCTAAGCGTTCTGCTGCCTCCAGCCTGGAATCGTTTAGTTCCTGTTGGGTGGGTCTTCTATTAAAAGAATTTGAGTAATGCAGAGTAGAGTAATCGGCGTAAGAATGGATAGGACAGTTGGTTTGGAAACAAGATCATCGATGAACAACAGAAAGAGAGTGGGAGATAGGACAGAACCCTGCGGGACACCACTGTTAATAGGTTTAGGGGAAGAACAGTGACCGTCTACCACAGCAGAAATAGAACGGTCAGAAAGAAAACTGGAGATAAATGTACAGAGAGAAGGATAGAAACCGTAGGAGGGTAGTTTGGAAAGCAAAAATTTGTGCCAGACCCTATCAAAGCCTTTTGATATGTCCTGCGCAATAGCGAAGGTTTCACCGAAACGGCTAAAAGAGGATGACCAAGAGTCAGTTAGGAAGGCAAGGAGATCACCAGTAGAACGCCCCTTGCGGAACCCATACTGGCGATCAGATAGAAGGTCAGAAGTGGAAAGGTGCTTTTGAATCTTCCGGTTAAAGATTGATTCAAAAGCTTTAGATAGACAAGAAAGTAAAACTAATGGATGGTAGTTTGAGGGATTAGAACGGTCACCCTTCTCAGGCACAGGCTGTATGAAGGCATACTTCCAGCAGGAAGGAAAGGTAGATGTTGACAGGCAGAGCCAGGGTTTAGTAGTTTGATACAAGGTAGTCTTTAGTGCTCTTGTATTGTATATTATCGATGCAAATCAGCATGTTTGCGGTTTAAATGAAAGGGGTTGAGGGTTCTTTGTATACACAAACATTTAAATATAGAACCAAAAATGAGATATTGATCTTCACGCAATCACGAACTAACAATGCACAGGTACACATCTACGTTCGCGAGTGGACAGATGGAATGAAACAGGCTATAGCAGGGCTGGTTCATCGGGTAACGTGACATCCAGCTGAAGGCAGAAACTGAAAGTCTTCAACTTGTGTGTTTATTGCAAGTTGTTTTGTAATTATGTATATTGCTTCCAGGAAAGCGAGGCGGAGGGGGTCTTGTTTTTCTTTTTCTCATTGAGTATAATACGGTCTTTCCCTCATTGTCTGTAAAGGGAAGGTTGGCAAGAGTGGTTTAGTAGTTCGTGATAGCTCAGTATCTTAGGTGACATGGAGGACGCTTTGTTGGCTTTTGTCACCCCAGTGTCTGCGTGATGTGTTCTCTGTGTATATGAGTTTAATGTGTTTCCTCGGACTACAATTCTTAGATTTTAATTCACGATGTCCTTGATGACGTTTTCGTTTGTCCTGTAGTTTGTAGATATATATATTTGTATTGTAATAGCAAGATTTGTGAAGTGGGTGTAGGTGCTGTGGTGTCCTGGTGAGTATAATATTTTTCAGTGTGCCTCCGAGTTACATCTGACACATAGGCGTTACTGTAGCCGTTGTTAATTAATACTAGGGTAAGACGTTCTAGTTCCTTGTAGGCGTTTTCTATGCAGATCATTACGTATACATAAGAAAGACCGTCTTCACAATGGCGTCAATAGTGGCGTGCGAATAACATTTCTGGCACTCCGTTCAGGCACAATCCTTTGTTTCTGTGTTTGGTGATTACGGGAGCTTCAAACCCTGCGTTGTGTGTCGTCACAAGGTTATCAAGGAAGGAGAGGTTTCGTCACTGGCTTTCTGAAATGAAGAATAAGTCCCGAGGCAGCGATGAGAGAGAGATGGAAAACAGTGAATAAGACATTCGCCCTGCAGTGGACTAGTAATGACTCAAGGTGACGATAAAATAGATAAAACAAGGTAAATCGTCATAGTAGGGCATGCGTTGAGGACAGGAAGTGGAGGGGGAAAGGAGGAAAGAAATAATAGAACCGGGACAGTAGAGGGAAGCAAGTAGTATCCTGTGGCAGTGGGTAGGGATGAAGATGATAGCAGTAAGTATTAGGGGGCTGGCAGGCTCTCGCAGGATGCCGCCGAGGGATCGAAGTATAATGGGCGTTTAACAATGACACGGCAGCGTTACAGGAAGTGGCCCACAACAGAGACTCATATTTTTGACGTCTATTTTTTATTTATTTTCAAAATAAATACACACACACACACACACACACACACACACACACACACACACACACACAGAGAGAGAGAGAGAGAGAGAGAGAGAGAGAGAGAGAGAGAGAGAGAGAGAGAGAGAGAGAGAGAGAGAGAGAGAGAGAGAGAGAGAGAGAGAGAGAGAGAGAGAGAGAGAGAGAGAGAGGAGAGTAATCAGACCACACAGACCCCATGGTTCACACTAGGTGGTCTGTCCTTAAACCTAAGTGAATCTACACTAATCAGATGGCTCCAAAACGTTTCTTTTCTACTCTAGTTAATATTAAGTTCAAGGAAGTGACGGTCGAGCTTGTTTTTAAAGGAGTCAGTCGTGTTACACTGGACCACTGACAGTGGGAGCTTATTCCATTCTCGCACTACAACGTTGGTGAAGAAAAATTTGGTGCAGTCTGAATTTACTTGTCTACATTTGAGTTTTATGCCATTGTTTCTCGTTCACAAAGTGTCATCGATCATAAACAATTTTGTTCTGTCTACATTCGTGAAACCATTAAGTATTTTAAAACATTCGATCAGTTTTCCTCGGAGGCGACGTTTCTCAAGAGAGAACATGTTAAGGGTAGAAAGCCTTTCTTCGTAGGATTTGTTGCGCAAGGAAGGGATCATTTTCGTTGCCCGACGCTGAACACCTTCTAATTTAGCAGAGAGAGAGAGAGAGAGAGAGAGAGAGAGAGAGAGAGAGAGAGAGAGAGAGAGAGAGAGAGAGAGAGAGAGAGAGAGAGAGAGAGAGAGAGAGAGAGAGAGAGAGAGAGAGAGATAGAGAGAGAGAGAGTTTGAGAGAGAGTGAGAGAGAGAGAGAGAGAGAGATAGAGAGAGAGAGAGAGAGAGAGAGAGAGAGAGAGAGAGAGAGAGAGAGAGAGAGAGAGAGAGAGAGAGCTATGTAAATATTCAGCAAGAATTAGAATGTACAGCATGCTCTCCCTAGGGGGAGGCGGTGGCCGAGTGGTCAGCGTGTGGACGTAGTTATCCCGTGGACTAAGGTTCGAGTCCCACCGCAAGACGCTAATAAATTTCAGCCGTTGCCGAGTAGCCCACATGCTGTCCATATGGTCAATCAACCCTAACTTCAGTGACTTAGGTGAGGAGGATCATCCGAGTCATATCACGGCAGCCACTTATAATAATATTCACCTGCTTCATTAATGGGCCGGGGTCGGCCAAGGGGGCCCCCAGGATAGGCTACCGGCGCTATAGGCAACACTTAAAAGAAGTAAAGAATAGTGTAAGAATTTGAACAATTTCTTGAAGGCAACTTCGAATGAATCATCTCAGTACTGTAACGCGCTCTCCGTTAATGTCAATCCTCTTCCCATTCCCAAACCACATTTTGAAATTGGTAAATAACAGCTTTAAAGATTTTAGCCCTCTTCGTCAATATATATTTATGGATTTTCTTTACTCTTTTTAATAAGTGATTTTGCCGTGTCGTATCACAAACTTTCCTGAAAGATGGCATCACTACGGAGAGCCCAACTGTTTTGATGAGTTTCAGTGATGACGTTTCTTGAAATAGCTACATCCAGTTCAATATAAAGCTTTTTCTCTTCTTTTCAGGAATTCTTTTTATGACAACCGCTTCTTTCCTGGAACTGTTTTCTTCAAAATTTCTGTGTAACTTTACAGGCCATAATAAATCGGGCGTTCTGGCCTACATCCAGGCGAGATGGGGAAGTGAGATCACCCCGGAGAGGTCAACTATTGAGTTCGGTTATTGAACACTGGCTGGGGTAAACATCTTAAAAATAGATACATCCTGTTCGCTCTGAGCGTTTTCCATATTTTAAGGATCAGAGCTATTACTGACGTTTCATCCACGTTGATATTATAAACAAACTTATTGTTTTATTGCGTGCACTTGTGAAATAGTTCATTATGATGGCTTACATTGTTATGAAGAAGGAACATGTGTGAAGAGAAGCGGGAAGGAGGAAGAGAAACTGAACTTATTTATGAGGACGGGAAGAAGGGAAAGAAAGTCCGGTCATAAAGAATTACATGGAGGAAGAGGGCGGAGAGGTGGACGAGAAAGTCGCTTCGCTCAGGGGGAGGGCGAGGAGGAGCGAAGGAGAGTAGTTTCATGTAATTACTGCCAACCAGGACTGTAAATCTTACCCCAGCATATGAAACGATCTTAAACACACGCCTTTGAGAGTTATCGGCTGGCTGCCACACTGACCCTGGCCTCGCCGCCTGGGTCTCGTTTACTAAGGGATGGGCCTTCAGGAAACGTTATTATAGTGATTATTTTTATACTATCATCTTCATCAACATTGTTATTGATGTTGATATTATTGTGATTATTAGTATTATTATTATTATTATTATTATTATTATTATTATTATTATTATTATTATTATTATTATTATTATTATTATTATTATTATTATTATTATTATTATTATTATTATTATTATTATTATTATTATTATTATTATTATTACTTTCCTTATCATTAGTATAGTTATCATTAGTAGTAGTGCCTGTTTTGAGATGCCCAACAAACTCGCTTCGTAAAGTTTTCCTGTGTGTAAATCAAGGCAGGTCTCCCAATGTCAAGGTTCCAGAGTTGGGTGCTATAATCGGATGGGAAAACAATAAACAAGATAAATGGCTAGACACCAGTTTACTTTAAATAAAGCAGAAAAACCAAAACAGCTTCACAAAGCTGAAGTCTCCAACACGTTCAACTACCGAGGCGCAGCGAACCACCTGCTACACTCCCGCTGCTCGTTCGCCTGATGCCGTTCGACGCCTCGGTCGTTGAACGGCTTCGAACGGCAAGATGCGGGCGGGCGCCAGGAGTGCCCCGGTCGTTCACCTGTTAAGTTGGTAGTTGCCCTCACACCCAAAGATGTCATCCTCAGAATTAAGATTTATGTTTTCTTTTGCTTTTCTATCACATTTGGAAATATAAAGTGCTGAGATTCTACTTTATCTAATTTTATATTCTCTCGACAGACAACTCTGGTCGTAGCACCACAATACGAACAACCCCTGCAGATGCTTCTTGGACCAACCCTGCCCCTGTCAAGACCGGAGCACCAAGGTAAATAAATTATCTAACATATCCCTTTCGTCCACACGTACATCAAGTACTTTCCGTGTCTGATTTAAAAGGTTCATGACTCATTCTAGTACTAGGCAGAGTAGAATCTAGAATGAGTGGATTGCTGTTTGATTAATTAAGTCATTGAAAGTGTATTCCATATCATCGTCATTTGTTACGAGGAATATACCTCTCCGGTACTGTATCAAAAGAATTTGAAGATGAGTGAATTGAGGCATTGTCTCATTAGTCTATTTTTTTTATTATTATTTCATGCTGGGGGTCACCGTTTGACTTTTCTTCATATTGATATTTTACTAAAGTACTCGTAGCATTCGTTGGCCAACTGTTAACATGGCAGATTCAGCGCTGTACGACACTCAGCATTTTTTTCCCTTGTGGCGGAAGAGTCCATCCCACGGCAGCCGTCCCACGTGTCCCCGGCGCTGAGGCCGTCATCCGTGCAAAGCTGATTAGGACGATTACACAAACATTAAACATTTGTGTGCAAAACTTCATAAACCGAAATTTAATTAACATATTAATTCTTTTAGACGCTTTTATTTTGTTTGTCTTGACCTTTTATCTGCCTCCGTTATATGCTGAAATTAATGGTCCATTATATGTTAAAATTGATGGTACATTATAAGTTAAAATTGATGATCCAGATTAAACTTCTCCATCGGATGTCGGGGCAGGGTCTGCTTACAGTGTTATGTTTGGTCACGTCCAGCGCATCATTCCTATCATCCACTAATCTCCTGGTAGACAGAGCTTCTCCTGCTTGGTTTGCTTTCGATGAGTTCCTGATGGGTAGAAAGTTTTTTTACCACTGAAATGAATGACTTGTCCAACGATTATTTTGTCCGCCCATTGGCAGATTAGTGAACCAGGTGGTTAGCGGGTTGCCGTACTCCAGTAGTTCAGTCTGTTACCACCTGTCACACGGCTAATCATTCTGCAATCAGTATCACTCTGAATGTGAAATAAATGCAACATTGTCTGGCGGGGATACTCGGAACATACGTCACGGCAACACTCCTGGTCAGTACGGATCAAGACAGTCATCTTTTTATTAATTCTGCTAAATTTGTCCGTCAGTCTCCATCCTTGTCTCCCTTGGTAAATCTGAAACACATTATCAGGGTACCTGCGCCACTTTATAAAAGATTTAGTGTGTATGTGTGTGTGTGTGTGTATATATATATATATATATATATATATATATATATATATATATATATATATATATATATATATATATATATATATATATATGACTCGTAATTACAATATAAATCAAAGCAACGCATTAAAGGTATTGTGCCCCCCGCAGCATGCAGGGATGCAGGGAGGCGAGGCGGCATGCAGATAAATGAATAACGGGACTCGTTTTTTCACGCAATTTACGTCTATCAGGTGACAAAGCGATTTTTTTTTTTGGGTACGAACACACTCACCGTTTTTCTGCACTCGAGCGACATAAAATGTATTGATTTTGCTTTCCTTTAACATTTTGGTGTGAATTTTTTCTTTAACTTCCTTATATAATGATGGGATCACATTACTGCATAAGACATGCAAATACATTTCAATAGATAATTGGTGTTACCTATCACTCCATAGATACGTTATTGAAGAAACAGAAGTTATCTTTTAGCACAATTCTTGTAACGAAATCAGCAGAGAAAACGTTCGCGACACTCAGTACCAAACATCTGGCTCGTCAGGAGAAAAATAACTAAGAAATGCGTGAGGGACTCAAGCACTCTAGCCTCAACATTCACGCTAACTTGTTTTTCCTTCACCACTTTTAATCTCTCTCTCTCTCTCTCTCTCTCTCTCTCTCTCTCTCTCTCTCTCTCTCTCTCTCTCTCTCTCTCTACTCTCTCTCTCTCTCTCTCTCTCTCTCTCTCTCTCTCTCTCTCTCTCTCTCTCTCTCTCTCTCTCTCTCTCTCTCTCTCTCTCTCTCTCTCTCTCTCTCTCTCTCTCTCTCTCTCTCTCTCTCTCTCTACACACATACTTTTACAAATTTACATGATACATACGTACTACATTGTCACTATGTAAAATTAGCTCTGTAGTCTGCACTCTGTGTCTGTGACTCTGTAATGTATTAGATATATCCGCCACATCATGTTTGTGTGTGGTGCGGATGCGGATGCGGATATTTATTTCATCACAAATGCGGATGCGGATGTGGATGTTTAATTTATCAAAACTGCGAATGCGGATTCGGATGTGAAAAAGTATGCGGATGTTCCGAAGGTGCGGATGCGGATGGGGACATCCGATACATGACTATTGTGTGTGTGTGTGTGTGTGTGTGTGTGTGTGTGTGTGTGTGTGTGGTATGCGTGTTTTTGTGTCTGATTGTAACAATGATAAGTGTAATAATAATGATGAAAAAAAAAATAATAGTAATAATAATAATAATAATAATAATAATAATAATAATAATAATAATAATAATAATAATAATAATAATAATAATAATAATAATAATAATAATAATAATAATAATAATAATAATAATAATAATAATAATAATAATAATAATAAAAAGAAGAAAAAGAAAAAGAAAAAGAAAAAGAAAAAGAAGAATATGATCAAACAAATAACGATTACGATAATGACTATTATAATTAACATGGTGATACAACGGAATGGATAGCAGGTGAGGTGTGGAATGCATTGATAGAAAGGAGTAGATATTCCCTGCACATTGATGGGGAAGCTATGAGGAGGATATGTTATCAAGAGAATGGAAAGTTTTGCAGTACAGAAATATAAGAGGAAGAGTGATGTACAGGATTGCTGCAATATCGGGAAATAAGACTGAAGACCCGAGAGAGGATTATTGACTGAAGACTTTATACAGGATTAGATGGCTGGCGACATATTTCACATGTACCCTGCGATAAGAAGATTATAGCAAAGTTGAAGGGAGAGGGTGTATAAGCCTGTGTTGAGACCCGTGACAAAGTAAGGGTTGGAAATCATACTAGTGAAGAGAGCAACACTTTAGCAGAGATGAGGTATGCTGAGATGGGCAGGTGGGGTCACAGGGGATGGATGACAGGGCTAGGAATAAACACATGAGGAAAACAAAAAAAAAGTTAGATATCAATGAAAATGCAAGAGCCACAATCAAGTCTGTGCGAACGTCTGAACAAGAGAATAGTTAACTTTGAGGGAGTGTTATGATCATGTTGGAAGGAGAGTCATGGGAATAGAACTAACTGGAGAGGTCGTGCAACGCTTCGGTGGAGGGCGGCCATTGAAGCTGACCTAAGGGAGAAGGGTTGGAGAAAAATATGGTGTTTTATAGAGGAAGATGCAAGAGACTAATCGCAAACCGCGCCCCCGTATAAAAATGAAAAAAAGTTGTAGTAAAAGAAAAATAATAATGACACTGGCAATTAAAACAGTAAAAATATTGAGAGAGAGAGAGAGATTTACATAGATTTACATAGAAAATCAGACCACACAGACCCCATGGTCCAGACTTGGTGGTCTGTCCTTAAACCTAAGTGATTTTACATTAATCAGAAGACTCCAAAACGTTGCATTTCTACTCTAGTTGATATTAAGTTGAAGGAAGTGACGGTCGAGCTTATTTTTGAAGGAGTCAATCGTGTTACACTGGACCACTGATGATGGGAGCTTATTCCATTCTCGCACTACAACGTTGGTGAAGAAAAATTTGGTGCAGTCTGAATTTACTTGTCTACATCTGAGTTTTACGCCATTGTTCCTCGTGCGCAAAGTGTCATCGATCATAAACAATGTTGATCTGTCTACATTCGTGAAACCATTAAGTATTTTAAAACATTCGATCAGTTTTCCTCGGAGGCGACGTTTCTCAAGAGAGAACATGTTAAGGGTAGAAAGCCTTTCTTCGTAGGATTTGTTGCGCAAGGAAGGGATAATTTTCGTTGCCCGACGCTGAACACCTTCTAATTTAGCAATATCCTTTGCATGGTGAGGAGACCAAAACTGTACCGCATATTCCAAGTGGGGTCTGACTAAACTGTTGTAGAGCAGAGTATTACATCTTTATTCTTAAATAAAAGTTTCTTTTAATGAAGCCCAACATTCTGTTCGCTTTATTTGCTGCATCGATGCATTGCTGTGAGAATTTGAGGTTTGACGCGATTTTGACCCCCAAGTCCTTGACGCATTGAACGCTTTTGAGTTTAACGCCGCGCATTTCGTAATCAAACTTTTATTCCTCGTTCCAACTTGAAGGACCTGGCACTTGTCTACGTTAAAGGGCATCTCCCATCTTTCCGACCAAGTTGAAATTTTGTGCAAATCCTCTTGGAGGCTTTGCCTGTCTTCGTCAGTGAGAACCGAGTTACCAATCTTTGTGTCGTCTGCAAATTTACTAATGCGGTTATTGAGTCCAACATCCACGTCGTTGATGTAAATAATGAAGAGCACTGGGCCAAGAACCGAGCCCTGAGGGACGCCACTAGTGACAGGCGCCCACTCTGAGTTAAATCCGTCAATCACTACTCTTTGTTGTCTGTTGCTCAACCAATTCGCGATCCATTGGTTTACCTGACCGTCAATACCTATTTGTTTTAATTTGTAAAGTAATTTATGATGCGGGACTTTATCAAACGCTTTCTGAAATCAAGATAGACTACGTCCAGTGATTTGGTTACGTCATAAACAGTGAAGAGGTCGTTATAAAAGGTTAATAGATTTGATAGGCAGGATCTTTTGTTTCGGAAGCCATGTTGTGAGTCCCCAATTAATGAGTGGCTTTCAAGGTAACTCACAATTTTGTCTCTAATTATGCCCTCAAGTAGCTTACCTACAACCGAAGTTAGACTAATGGGCCTGTAATTACCTGGTACTTATTAGTCTCCTTTCTTAAAAATCGGTGTCACGTTAGCCTTTTTCCAATCTGAAGGGACAATGCCTTGTCGCAAGGACATATTGAATACGGTTGTGAGGGAGGAGAGTATTTCGCTCTTTGTTTCTTTCAGCAGAGTTGGATATACTTTATCAGGTCCAGGACTTTTATTTGTTTTAAGTGATTTGAGGGCTTTAAGGACTTCATCGGGTTTTATTTCAAAGTTAGACAATGCATGCTCGGGATTTACATTAGTACTGGTGTTGGTGGTGGTGGTGGTAGGACTGTTATTATTAAACACCGAGGAAAAGTAATTATTTAATAGGTTTGCAACGTGTTGGCTGTCAGTCACTAGTGCACCGTCGCTGTTTATTAAAGGTCCAATTCCACTTCTGATCGCCTTTCTGTTGTTTATGTAACTGAAGAAGGATTTCGGATTATTTTTACAGTTGGCTGCAATATTTTCTTCATATCTACGCTTTGCCTGATGCACTAATCTTTTTACTCGTCGCCTTGCATCATTGTAAAGTCTAATGTTTTCGGGCGTGCTTTGGTCTTTCTTTAACCTGTAAGACAATTTTCTCTCCTTGACTGAGTGTTTAATTTCGCTATTAAACCAAGGTGGACTTTATTAGTGTTAATTCGCTTCTCGCACAAGGGGACAAATGTGTCCTGCTGAGTGAGTAAGTGATTTTAAAGTTTAGCCAGGCGTCCTCTGCATTGCCGTCATCTGATAGTTGCATATCTATTAGTTTTCGTCGGATTTCTACGAAGTTGGCTCTTTTGAAATTGGGCACCTTAACTTTATTTTCAGTCACCGATGTTTGAGCTCTAATGTCAACGCGCACTAGTTTATGATCGCAGGAACCGAGGTGTTCTCCTACCGTGACATTACTGACTAGGTTATCTTGGGTCGCTATAACAAGGTCAAGTATGTTATTTTGTCGAGTTGGTTCAGAAACCATTTGGCTTAGATAATTTTCCTCTAGAAATTGATCATTCTATGGGACTCACCTTCTGTACCCGACAGTGTCGCCCAGTCGATATGGGGAGGTTAAAGTCTCCTAGTATCAGTGAGTCGCTGTTATTAAGTGACTGCCTTAAGACGCTGTACATTTCAAGATCGCCATCAAGTGATTGCCCCGGAGGCCTGTAAGTGACAGATATATTTAAATTGACTTTTGCAATGTTTACTCGCACGCACAAATGTTCAACGTTACTGTTTCTTGGTGTTTTGTCAGTAGGTTGCAAGTAGCTTTTGACAAATAGGGCGACACCACCCCCTCTACGGTTTACACGATCATTGTTGAAGAATCTGTAGCCATCTATGTTATATTCGGAACTTAAATCAATATTAGTGGTGTCGATAAATGTTTCGGTTATAGCAATTACGTCAAAGTTTTCTGTCAGAGCAAGACATCGCAGTTCATCAAATTTGTTTCTTAGGCTACGCGCATTGAAACTAAGGACTCTTAGGTTATCTTGAAGCTTGGTAATAGAGTTACTGGAGGGTTCAATGTTACGAGTCTGTTGCGGTGTGAGGTGTCTATTTACACGGGCTGGATGGAAGGACGTGGCTGAGAGTCGTTTTTGTTGTTCGGGCGTTACGTACGGCGTTGTTGAGGAGCCTTCCAAATCTGGCTGCCCCGATGGGGACAGGTGTATGCCGTCCCTTTGGAAAAGTCTACTCTGGCCGTAGAAATCGTTCCAGGCGTTAAAGAATTCGACGTCAAGCTCTCCGCAGAGAGTCTGCAGGCGGTTGTTGAGGCTGAAGGCCTTACTGTAGAAGTCGCCCTCATCCCATGTCCGTGGTAGAATTCCTGAAATCAAAATATTAGGGGATTTAGTCTTATACTGCTGGATGAGCCTACGGTACTTGTCCAGCAGTTCCTCAGACCGTGGTGACGTCGTTTGTACCTGTGTGGAGAACAAAGAGTGAGTCATTAGAGGCCTCAGCGGAGACCTCGTCCAGGGCAGCTGTGATGTCGTCAACACCAGCTCCAGGATAACAGTAGTTACGCCTACGACGGGGACTCTGCCACAGAATTCAACCACCTGATGGCGAATCATAGAGTCACCGACCAAGAAGGTGCTCTGTTCCTCGTCCTCCTCCTCCAGTATGGCAAATCTGTTGTAGCAATGAGTAGGATAAATGGCTCTAGGGGCGGGTCTGGCTCCTCCTCTCACGGGGGTGAAGCATTCAGCGTCAGCTCTACCGGTTCCCTGTGACGTGCCTTCTTCGGAAGGTGGCTGGGCATCGAATGCAGGTGAGGAGGGTGATGAGGCGTCAATTGCAGGAGGGGCGACGATGTTGGCCTGGATAAACTCCTGCAAGGTATCAACAGTACTTGTTAGTTCGGTGATCTTCTTCTCGCCAGCCGTTAGCCTTTCGTCCTGTTGAAGGAGTCTCGTTTCCATCTGCTGAGTCAACAGGCAGATCTTGCAGACGGTCGATCGTCCTGAGAAGAAATGACCAGAGAAGTTTCCTGTGCAAGTCGAACATTTCTTTAGCGCCATCTTGGTAAGGAGGAGGTATCTATATATTTGCTTTGCGTTTTCTTTTTCGTAGGGCAGAGGGACGCGTGCGTGAATAAGCGAGAATAAGTGAGAGAGAGAGAGAGATGGGAAGGCGTAGGAGGAGATAGGGATGGAGGGAGGAAGAGGGCGAAGGAAAGGGGAGAGAGAGGGTGGGAACGAGATAGGGAGTGAGGAAGGAGAGACAGAGAGAGGGGCAAGTGGGGGTAGTAATGAGAGAGAGGGGGGGCAATGGAGAGGGGAGGCGAGAGAAGAGAGAGAGAGAGAGAGAGAGAGAGAGAGAGAGAGAGAGAGAGAGAGAGAGAGAGAGAGAGAGAGAGAGAGAGAGAGAGAGAGAGAGAGAGAGAGAGAGAGAGAGAGAGAGAGAGAGAGAGAGAGAGAGAGAGAGAGAGAGAGAGAGAGAGAGAGAGAGAGAGAGAGAGAGAGATAGAGAGAGAGAGAGAGAGAGAGAGAGAGAGAGAGAGAGAGAGAGAGAGAGAGAGAGAGAGAGAGAGAGAGAGAGAGAGAGAGAGAGAGAGAGAGAGAGAGAGAGAGAGAGAGAGAGAGAGAGAGAGAGATGTGAAGGCGTAGGAGGGAGATAGGGATGGCGGGAGGAAGAGGGCGAAGGACAGGGGGGGAGAGAGAGAGGGTGGGACCGAGATCGGGAGTGAGGAAGGAGAGACAGAGAGGGCCCGTGGGGGGTAGTAATGAGAGCGAGAGAGGCGGGGCAATGGAGAGGGGAGGCGAGAGAAGAGGAGGAGCGAAACGCGAGAGGGAGGGAGGGAGGATTACTGGTCTCTGGGGAATAATCTGGTCAAGTCAGGTCAGGTAGGTCTGAACACCTGCGTAGGAAGTGGCGTCGGAGTGGAATCTGGAAATATATAAAGAATGTGGCGGAAAGAGTGTAACACTGTGTTTTGTGTATAGGTGTATATATGTTTTACAGGGCGCTACTGCGAGAGGGTAGATACAGGCGGAGAGAGGTAGTAAAAATAAGGGCAACACTTAATCCTGTCCAATGGTCGAAGCACGTGGTCGCACAGCAAACAGCACACCTCTGCGGGCAGCTAACTCGGTTGACAATAAGCAGTACGCAGCACGACGCGAAATAGCACACGGCACACAGCACAGCAAGATCTACAGTACAGTTCAGTACAGCACACGAGGGTGGATTCGCAAGCGAGAGGTCACGGAAGTGGGAGCGCGTGCGGTTTGACCTCTCGGGGTGAGGGCCAGAGAGAGAGAGGATGAGGGCCAGAGAGAGAGAGAGAGAGAGAGAGAGAGAGAGAGAGAGAGAGAGAGAGAGAGAGAGAGAGAGAGAGAGAGAGAGAGAGAGAGAGAGAGAGAGAGAGAGAGAGAGAGAGAGAGAGAGAGAGAGAGAGAGAGAGAGAGAGAGAGAGAGAGAGAGAGAGAGAGAGAGAGAGAGAGAGAGAGAGAGAGAGAGAGAGAGAGAGAGAGAGAGAGAGAGAGAGAGAGAGAGAGAGAGAGAGAGAGAGAGAGAGAGATTGCATTTGAATATCTTTCTTCTCCTGTCCGTCTCGGTGAATGATGCAGGTGTTTGATGGCTTCCACAGTTTCCTCGCCTCACCTGCGTGGCGAGAAAAGTTTCCTCATCTCCTCACATAATCGAATTGAAACTTAACTAAGCTGCAGGGCCTTTCGTAGCTCTGTGCCCATTCCGCCTTCCACGCCTCGAGTTTATTCTTAGCTTCTTGGACCGGATTGGGCGTGAAGAATCTAAACGTCGGTGTCGCCTCACTGGAAGGATGGATGCTGTCTGAGTGAAGCGTGCGTCATGTTGGGATTGATTACGCTGCGTTGGTTGGAGGAGGGGGGTTAATGTGTGTGTGGGCGGGTGGGTGGGTGGGTGGGTGTAGGTGCCTAAGTGTATGTGATTTGGGGTGCCCTAGTGTGTGTGAGGGACTGAGGGGATACCTTAGTGTGTGTGTGTGTGGGGGGGGGGGGCATAGTGTGTGTGTTTATGGGGGAGTACTGGCCTTAGCATGTGTGTAAATAATAAAATAAAAATAATAATAAAAATAGTAGTATATCGTTTATGAAAGGAAGAGGCAGTCATGCAATTCAAAATATAAACTTACCAGACAAATATACATTCATTGTTTGTGTTTGTGTGAGGGGGACAGTTCATTTAGCGGGTGAATGTGGCAGATGTTGATGTTCGAGACCTGGGCGGAATGTGACAGCCGTGCGTGGCTATTCTGGTGCAAGCCGTGGACGCAGAGGACTCATGAAGCAAGCTCAGCCACCATTCACCCAGCCATCGCTTCCTCTTCTTCTTCCTTATTCGCCTCGACCTCCTCCTTCATCTACTCCTTCCCGTTTCTCTGCTCCTTCTCCTTATCCTCCTGGACCTCCATCTCCTCATCCTCCTTCCCGTTTTCCTTCTACCCCTCCGCATCACAACCTCTTCCTGTCACCCTCATCTCTATTGTGTATATGGGCGGCATTACAAGACACTTTCGATTCACACATCAGATATTTCTAAAGGTCAAAGAGGTGGTCAGTTGGGTTCTAATGAGTGTTTCTTCAGGTTCACGGTACAGAGGAAGGGTCAAACTAGCAATAGGGTCATAAAACTACTCCCGGAAATGCCTACAACTCCTACGAAAGCCTTGTCAAATATGTGTTCTTGGGCGGCGAAATGTCTTGTAATGTTAAGGCCGTCAGTGGAGTCAAGGTGAAGGGAAGGGAAACGAGTGCTTGAAAAGAGCCACATCGAAAAAATAAAATAAAAAAAGAAATTAACATTGAAACAAACGAAATGAAAAGCATGACTGTCCGTGAAAGTTATTATTTGCAAAGTGTATTGATAAAAGGTGAAATGTACACGCCGTATTGATGTCTAAATATTTTTTTCATTACCTTGACCCTACCACCGAGAGAAAGATTGGCGAGGGGAAAAACTGAAGGGCGGGGAGTGAGGTGGAATATTTTAAATGTATATACTGCTGCCTCTCTCCCTCCCTCCTCTCTCCCTCTGAACGGCCTGTCAGATGGACGTTAGCAGACCAGAGAGAGAGAGAGAG
>NC_066566.1:8506541-8509041 GCF_024679095.1 Eriocheir sinensis | reverse complement strand
GAGACAGGCAAATAGAAAGACAGGCAGACAGACAGACCTGTTCATACACAAACAGACACAGGAACACACAGATAGGTCGAGCTGACAAACACGCCTCAAAGTTTGGACAAGCTGGCAGACACGGCTCCAAACAGGTGGTCAGGTGCATGGAGCGCCAAAGTTTAGCAAGCAAACCAAATGACGGATGAAAGGCCACTATTTTGGAAAAGGCGGTAAGACAATATTTGAAAAGTTACATCCAATCAGTATGACATTCACAAGTACACACACACACACACACACACACACACACACACACACACACACACACACACACACACACACACACACACACACATACACACAGCTTCGTAGCTCAGTGGGTAAAAGCTTTGCGTTGCCTGGCTTCACGACCTGGCAGGCGGAGGTTCGAGCCCCGCTCAGACCGTGATTTTCCGCTGACGAGGAGTGGTTACTGTTCCCCTTGAGCAAGGCGGTTGGAGTGTGTGGTGTGTGAATTGTGAAGGTCCTGGCAGCACCCAGAGATCGACTATAATAAGTTTGCTCTTGTCGGGAGAGTACTTGCTGGCGATGACCAGTCCAACTCGTGATTAGGCCGTGGTGAATTACACACACACACACACACACACACACACACACTTCTGAATATATCACTTTTCTGTCTCATCACCATAACTCCTTCCAGATTCACTCAGAAACTTTTTTTTCCTACATATTTGAGGTGCATTGTGACTTTTTTTTCCATTCAGCAGTATAGAGATGGGAAAAGTTTCAGTCGTACTGACTAAGTTTGAATTCACTAAAAATTCACAGCAATTATTTACAACAAAAATGCCATAATAAGGGTCATGTCAGTAAGGTTTTGGTGGTAAGAGAGCCGGGTAGGACACGAAGCAATAGGTTTAAGTTGTATAAATTCAGACTCAAAAAAGACAATAGCAGGATTTGGTTGACCAATTGAATAGTGAATGGTTGAAAGAGGGTTGACGGTCTATTGTGAGTGTCAATACGATAGGTACATTTAAGGCAATGCAAAGCGAGGTTAGGTGGGGTTAGATTTACGGGAACAGCCTTATAATAGCCTATTGGCCTCTTGCAGAGTCCTCATGCTCTTAAATTCTTTTGTTCTGTGGTATAATTATGTGTTCATCTCATGCTCATCCTAAGCTGCCTCATGTTCTATTTGTGTTGTTACGCTTCCACGATGAGTGAATTCAGACTTTCTGTAACCTCCATAATACCTCCACCTCCTAAGAACAAGCCCAGTGAGGCTCCCTGGGAACAAAAGAGATCCATCGTTCCCGCCTGCTTTATAAGTCCAGAAGAGCAGTATAGTCTGACTCCTGATAGGCACTTCCATCTCTGGAATGGACACAATAATTTCTCGACTTTCTCTGCCTCTCCAAATAACGTGATGCAAGATCCTCCTCTAGTGGCCTGCCAACACCAATGATTTAGTGTTTATTAACCATGACCCAGAAAACACTTCACTACCCATAGCTAGACGAGAGGCCACATTCGCCACCTTTTACTTCCGCTTTCCTGCTGAGCTTTCCCTTCAGGGACTTCAGGTGCCCTGGGTCAAGACCTACCAACACCAATGATTTAGTGCTTGTGAACCATGACCCAGAAAACACTTTCACTACCCGTAGCTAGACGAGAGGCCACATTCGCCACCTTCTACTTTCGCTTTCCTGCTGAGCCCTGGATGAAACAGTACAGTCTGTTCATGCAAAAGGAGAGGACATTGAGATCTTGGAAAATTTAGCATACGTTGGTATGCTCAGAACAATAGTTTGGCTCGTCAGGAAGTCTTACGGCGGATTGAACTGGCCCACAGTGTTATGGACTCGCTGAGAATGAGTATATGATGTTGTCGGTATACGTGCAAAAAGGCAAAGATCATCTTCAAGTAGCTTGTGCTTACATTACGGCAATGAGACATTGAAACCGAATATCGACTTAAAGAGGCGGATTGATGCTTTGATAAAATCGCTGGAATGACTGGTAAAATTGGCGATAATTTCGTGAGACTGACTCGAGGCCTATTGCTTTCATAGTCCTTTAACGCCAGCTCTTCATATAAGGCCATGTGGCACGCTACCCAAAAGCCGATTCTGCGCACCAGTCTCTGAAAGAGACACCTTCGAATAAAGGAGGCCAAAGGGTCGCCACAGAGGTCGTGACTTGAGCAAGTCGATAGATCCTGCCGTGAGGTAACTTGGGAGGGGAAGGAGGCCAGAATGGAGACTTGCCCGGAGTCTTGGAGGCGTAGAGTGGGTAAAACGACGCGCCCACGGCCTATGCCTCCATCGGTTGAATGATTGATTTACCTCTTTCTTAAATATTCCTTTACTTTTGCATAATCCATACACCCGCCCACTTACACGCGGTCATCATGCTGCGAGCCCTCCCCCAACTCCCCTGAAGCCGCTGTACTAACTAGGATCACCCTCTCCCTTTGACCATCACGGCGGCATTCCTCACTTCAGTAAATAGC
>NC_066566.1:8461541-8499041 GCF_024679095.1 Eriocheir sinensis | reverse complement strand
GCATGTTTTGTAGATTTTTGAGCTAGTGAAAAAATCATATATTAATTTATGTTTGTAACAGACCCAAAGCACCTTACAATGCTTCCTCAACTGGCACTTTCTCTAACCTCACCGTCTGCTGATGGCGGGGAATTTTTTTTATTTTTTTATTCTGTAACGCCTTTAAGTCATTTAAATATCTTATCGCACCTTTTTGTTAACATGAGACCAACAAATAAAATGCCATGTAGGACAGCAGCCCCGTTCCTGCTGACGTGGAGCAGCCACTGCTCGCTGGCAGGTCTTTAGATTAGGAAAGTGAGCTGCGTGATGCCTGGCCATCGTGAGAAGAAAATCTTCTCCGAAAACTTTGAATGCCATGAGGGCGTTTAGTGGCTCGGCATTCGGACAGCTTCAGCGGGCTTGAATGCGGCACTGAGAGAATCCTCCCCCCCGCCCCCCACCTTCCCCCAGCAACAGTCAGGCAGGAGTGGTGAGAAGGCCTTGTACCAGAAGAGGTGTGTTGACGACTTTAATGATTGTAGGAAAGTTTCCCGGATATTTAGTCAAATTTGGAGAAATTGTGGTGCATGCGGTCGTCCATGTTCTTAGGCCAGCGGTACATTTTCACTTAATTATACAGCAAGAAATTATGGTGTGCAGTGTACATAATATTATATGCTTTCCTGCCATAAAAGACTGTCAGCATATTAGCATTGCCATCACCGATATCATTATTTTCCTCATTACAATCACTACTGTCATCACATTCCGATATTTTAATCCATTATACTACACTCTGAGGATTATGAAGACTCGCACACACATCATTTTCATCTGGCCGGAAATTAAAGCCTTGAAATCTTTGCGTTATGGGTCAAGTGCGCTAATATTTATTCCACAAGACCATACGAATGAGTGTGTGTGGATGAGTGAGTGTGTGTGTGTGTGTGTGTGTGTGTGTGTGTGTGTGTGTGTGTGTGTGTGTGTGTGTGTGTGTGCACTCAACCTTGTCTCTGAGACGATAACACGCTGCATGAAAACAAAGGAAATTTTCTTACCGAGTTGCTTATTAAAACATCGACCCCGAGGTGAGATGATTTTGATGAGGAGGAAGTGAGGGACGGGAGGAGGGCGTGAGATGAACAACGTAGCGTAAATAAACAGAGGGGAGAAAATGAACCGAGATGACAAAGTGGAGAGAGAGAGAGAGAGAGAGAGAGAGAGAGAGAGAGAGAGAGAGAGAGAGAGAGAGAGAGAGAGAGAGAGAGAGAGAGAGAGAGAGAGAGAGAGAGAGAGAGAGAGAGAGAGAGAGAGAGTGTGTGTGTGTGTGTTTATGAGTTGTGTAATTAACTGGCCACTATGGGCAGCATGAGGGAAAGATGCACAGAATAATAATCTTCGCGGCTGCAGAGCATGAGGCACACTCCGGTGTTTCTTGTCTATTTTAAGATATATTGTTACGCATGGAACTGATCAATCCTCTCATTTCATTTGTAACTTCTCTTTCTATCTATGTATTAATCTATCTACCTATCTGTCTATATTTATCTATCTATCTATCTATTTATCTATTTGTCTATTTATCTATTATGATATTTCATATATATAATATAATACACGCACGCACGCACCCACCCACCCACACCCACACACACACACACACACACACACACACACACACACGCACACACACACACATTCTTTTTTGCAATATCCTTGACATAGCTTCCCTGGCTGCGTCGCTCAGTAATGCTGCCACTGCCACTCTGACTCATTACTTTCATTCATTACTCACCGACGCCACCCGCCGCCGCAAGCAGTAGGATGGAGGCTGTCTGAGGGAGCACCGTCAGTAGTCCTGTCCGGGCAGGCATCGTACAAGTACTACTAACTTGCTAGCACAGAGAGCGAGCCGAGCACTGTACACCGTCACCGCCCCTTTCACCCTCCCCAAGCATGGTAACGCAGTCCAACAGTGCTTACGGGCAACAATTTTCTTGCTCCTCTTTGAGAATGTCAATTTTATGTCACCCACGTGAGGAGCATTAAGTATATGACAAGTGTGGCGAGGTCAAGCGAAGTGTGCTGGGCGAGAAGTGTAGGAAGTGTGGTAGGATGCACGTGGTACAGCTCAGTTGAACAGCAAGACGCGTGCAGGAGCCAAGGTGTGCGGGAGGCGGCACGAGCGCGGCGCCAGTAGCGGAGGAAGCTGCTTTCCACACACGGCTCTCGGGGCGACTAGATCAACAGGCAGCGGCGCCCAGCTGACCCACCCCGCGCCTGCCCACTGACCTAAGTCCCGCCTGCGGTTGACCTGCCGCCGCCTGCAGAGAACACCTCTATGGATTTACCTATATGCTTACGAGTAGTAACGCAGTGGAGGGAGAGCATGCTCTTCTAAATGGACTGAACGATAAATAATTATAATATTCGATTTGCTCTTCAGTCACTGAGTATTATAGATGATCGGTCAGTCTTGAGATGTAAAGTTGGAAGTGAGACACAATCATAAACGAAAACAAGAAGAAATCAGCGGAATAATAGTTCTTACTCTCACAGACGAACATTTAAAACATAATCAAATGTCGTATTATTTTCCTTCAAATCAGTTTGGTAAAAGTAATTAAATCAGTGGTAACACCGCCAACAAGGAATGTGTAAGTGTAAGACAAGGCCAGAAACAAGGCCATACGTTGTTCCATATCAATTTTTTGACCCGCAATTAGTAAGTCATGACACGCTATTGACAATGAACACCCTGACGTGCGGAAAGGAGTCAATTCCTGTCGTCACATCGCCATAGATTTTGGTTCGTGGGGGCGACAGTTAACCTCTACGGGGCCCTCACACTGTCGTGATGCATCGCGCGAGGGTTGTGTTCAGGCAAGAGTTGCTCTTTTGCAGTGAAGAGGAGACAGTGAACCCTACACTACTTGAGATGTCACTGGAAGAGATGATCATGTCCAGCTGTGGCCGTGATGAGCCACACCCTTAAAAAAAAAAACGAAACTAAAGAATGACTCGAACTCCTTGACCCGGAAGCAATCTTTTTTTTTTTTTTTTTTTTTACGTCGCGGCCTATTGCGCCGGTAGGCTTCTTCCCGGTGGGGCCTGATGGTCGGCCCAAGGCTTCTTCCCGGTGGGGCCTGATGGTCGGCCCAAGGCTTCTTCCCGGTGGGGCCTGATGGTCGGCCCAAGGCTTCTTCCCGGTGGGGCCTGATGGTCGGCCCAGCCCGTTCTGGCGTAGGCGAGTGTTTATAGTGGCGCCATCTTGTGTTGGCTCATGCTGCCCCCCGGAACTCATCTTTGAGCCTCTCTTTGGAGAGGTTATCTAGAGCCCAGGTTGATGGGTGGTCTTCAGGCCAGCATGTCGGCGGTAACTGAAAAACCTCAGCTGTGCGGCGGCCAGGATTCTAACCCACGTCCCTCCTGGAGCTCCTGAACTCGGGGCCGTCACGCTATCCATTCAGCCACCGCCTACCCATAAGTCTAAGTTGAAAGCTGGAAACGATGAGGAAAAACATATTATGAATACGAAAGAAAGCAGACCAAGAAGAGACTCAAGAAGTGATACAAAGCGTCAGAAGTCTAAAGAAGATGTCAGCTATAAAAAAAATAATAAAAAATAGCAAATTAAAATCTGTCTCTATATTCTTACGTATAGTTCCGTTCCTAAATAACAGGTAAGCTATAATGCTGGCTATGGTAATGATATTTGTAATAATGATAATGATAATAATAACAATAATAGTAATGATAATAATAGTAGTAATAATAATAATAATAATAATAATAATAATAATAATAATAATAATAATAATAATAATAATAATAATAATAATAATAATAATAATAATAACATTAATAATAATAATAATAATAATAATAATAATAATAATAATAATAATAATAATAATAATAATAATAATAATAATAATAATAATAATAATAATAATAATAATAATAATAATAATAATAATAATAATAATAATAATAATAATAATAATAACGATAATAATAGTAATAATAATAATAATAATAATAATAATAATAATAATAATAATAATAATAATAATAATAATAAGAAGAAGAAGAAGAAGAAGAAGAAGAAGAAGAAGAAGAAGAAGAAGAAGAAGAAGAAGAAGAAGAAGAAGAAGAAGAAGAAGAAGAAGAAGAAGAAGAAGAAGAAGAAGAAGAAGAAGAAGAAGAAGAAGAAGAAGAAGAAGAAGAAGAAGAAGAAGAAGAAGAAGAAGAAGAAAAATATTTACTTATTATTATTATTATTATTATTATTATTATTATTATTATTATTATTATTATCATCATCTAGGGGTGGCGGTGGCTGAGTGGTTAGCATGCAAGTGCCGCATCCAGGAGGACGCGAGCTCGAGTCCTGCCCGCCGCCACAGTTGGGGGTTTTCAGTCACCGCCGAGTGGCCTAAAACTTCCCACATGCAGTCCTGAAGACTCTAGATTCTCTCTCTAAAAGAGAGGTTCGAAGATGAGCTTCGGGAGCAACAACATGAGCCTCAATACAATACAATTTTATTAATTAACGTGTGCCTCGTCAGCACTGGCAGGATCGCGTCACATCAGTGATGACAGGAAAGGAGCTGCCGCTGCATGCGCTCCCCACCGCGCCGGCGCCTCACCCTGCTCCTCGTCCCCTTGATATATTGGACTCGTTCACGCCTTCACATGCTGCTCCCCTCTCTCTCGCCCCGTGGCCTCGATGCTTTTCTGAAATGAGGGCGCGACATATTTGTCTCTCGGCTTTGTGTTCAGGAAGAAAAAATGCATGGCATCGATCCTCCGGGCGGCGATGTGTCCGTGGCAGGGCGCGGCTCACTATGCCTTCCTTGCCCTGCGGGGGGCCTTGTACGTAACATATATACATCACACACCAAAGAAGACAAAGATTAATTATTGCAGTCCCTAGGTCTGAAAGTCGTAGGCATTTCCCTGGAGACAACATTTTTGTACGATGGAAACGAAAACACTCAAGTTTTTTTTATCTTAAAAGATGAAGTTGAGTCTCCATGGAAATGCCTACCACTTTTAGACCTCGGGACTGCGATACATTACAACCCATCAAGCGGAAATTGTTAAGTTTACAAGTTTAGTCCACGACCATGCGTGGTAACCATGGACCTCCGTGGTGGTAACGAGGGTGAAGATGAAGGTACAGGTTGGGGCATACACTATAGCTACGGTTTGCGTCAAATCTCTTCTCCGTTAACAGCTAACAGAATGACGGTGACTGAATGAAAAACTGAATGAATGAATGACTTGTGGCATCCATATAGAAAACCCCGCCTGTTCCTTTAAGGCAGGCTATGAAAGCTTCAACTCATGCCCCGGTTCACCCAGCAGTGAGTAAGTACCGGAAGAGGTTTCGTGCTGCCTTGGAGCGATTCCCTTTCCGATAAATTCCCATAAAAACTGACAACGAAAAAGAGAAGTCTGCGCTTATGGAGTGCCTTACTTATTATTAATATTATATTACTACTAGCGGGCACCCGTGCAAATTGCACTGAATTGCACGGACTCTGCTCCGCGTGTCGTGATTGGGTTTGTAGCAAAGCCCCCTACAATACTCCCCCCTTCAGCAAAAACGTCCCTCTCGTCCGAAATTGGAGAATAAATTACCGTTTTCACGTTAAATAGAGGCTATATCGCTTATTACAAACATAAACTGAATAAACTTCGGCCAAATCCGCGGCAATAGGTCAAAGTTTGGTGTTGCTAGGATGGGTTTAAGTGCCTCAGATTTCACTGACAAACGCTCAGCCATTAAAGCCGGCTTCACACATACGCGAACTTGGGACGTCAGCGCCACGATCCTGATTCTTTCTGGTATCGTGGGAATTTGGTGCACTTTAGCCCGTCCCAGGGGTGTTGTAAAATTTGACAATACGCTTGTAGGAGTATTTCCCGAATGCTGGATGGAAGCTGCACAACCGTAACGATGCCTGCCACACAGCTGTCCGGTTTCTGAACGATCGACGACGATCAGTCTTGGAGATTTGGATTCAACGTTTTTTTTCAGGCGATGATTCCTGCCCGACTAGTGTCGGGCAAGATACCGACAATAATGAACACTGCCCGATTGGTAAACCGATGCTGCTCGATCACCGGATGAATACACAACGACTCCTGACTTTTCCCCCTCCAACAGATAAAAACCACACCTCTGCGGCATCCCTCTACAGGCCTCAAGTGAAGGCAGGAGGCGCAACACAGTCAAATTCGTGTATGAGTGAAGCCGGCTTAAGGCCGAATCCGACACAACACGAATCAAGCCGAATGCCGCCCGAATGACGATGACTTGCACTTTTTTCCAGAGTCAAGGCGAATCCCTAGATTATCGCCCGGAACAGATAGCCGCACGATCGATGCACGACCATTGGTCGATAGCTGCTCGATAGTTGCCCAAATCACACGAATGTCGCCCGATGAAACGTGCAATTTTCCGGCCGATTCTGGCAATTTATTCGAATGTTACACGAATTTCACACGACTGTCGCATGAGCACCGCCCGATAAGTACGATAAAAGTCCGATTGAGGTCGAATGTCAGACGATAACAGGACGAAAAACGACGATAATACGAGGAATCCAACCGATCGTTGCACGAATCAGACGAATGTTCCTCGACGCACTCGACCTTAGCCCGACTAATACGACCTAGAAATCCACCCTATAAATTAGTGGTGACGCCCCTGTACGCTTCACAAAACGTCCTAGCGTTGCACAGCCGACACCTACGCACCTCACATCCAAGATGGAACATCCAAGGAGCGACGAGTACTACACCGAGCAACTATACTTGAACATGCTTAACATCTACAACCTGAAAATACAACTTTACGCCACCATGCTATTGAAGAAGACCAAGAACTTCCACGGCCACTCTCCGAGGCCGAGGCGTCAGAGTGGCTTTGTTCTTCTTCTGGTGCCTGTGACTTGAACATGTCGTCTTCTTCCGGCGGGGTGAGAGCCTTCTTTCATAAGAACGCAGGAGTCTACAAGAGGCCGGTAGGCCTGTACTAGGCAGTTCCTTTGACCCTAAGCTCCCGTGTATCTAACCCCACCTAATATCGCTGTCCATGAATTTATCTAGTCTATTTTTGAATGTGACAATTGTATTGGCACTCACCACATGACTGCTAAGCCCATTCCACTCATCCACCACCCTGTTAGTAAACCAATTTTTGCCTATGTCCCTGTTGAATCTGAATTTATCCAGTTTAAACCCATTACTTCGTGTCCTACCCGGTTCTCTTACCAACAAAACCTTATGAATGTCTCCCTTATTAAAGCCCTTCATCCATTTATAAACCTCGATCATGTCTCCACGCACCCTTCGCCTTTCTAGAGAATGCAAGTTTAACTGTTTGAGTCTTTCCTCGTATGGCAAGTTTCTCAACCCCTGAATCATCTTAGTCATCCTCCTCTGCACCGATTCTAACATTTTGATATCCATTCTATAGTAAGGTGACCAGAACTGAACCGCATAGTCAAGATGAGGTCTAACTAATGCTAAATATAGTTTGAGGAAGACTTCGGGGCTTCTGTTGCTTACGCTCCTTGAAATAAATCCCAGTACCCTATTAGCTCGATTTCTAGCTTGAATGCATTGTGCCCTTGGACGGAGATCAGAGCTCACTAAGACCCCTAAATCCCTCTCGCACCCAGACCTGCTTATGAGAGTGTCATATAAGCAATAGTTACATCCTTGTGCAAATTAATTGAAACAGGCAATGAAAATATGTTTCCCAAGGATCTTTATTTTTCAAACAAACTAAAACATCTGATAAATGCAAATTAGTAACGGATATGGCCTCCTCTGTTTTTTATGAGCATTTGAACGCGGTTTGGCATAGAATCCACTAGATTTGAACAGTCACTGTTGATTTTTGGGTCCCTGTACCATACCTGAATCAGTGCCTGAATGAGCATTTCTTTAGTTGTGCAGTCCATTGTACGAAGCCTACTTTTGCAAATGGCCCACAAATTTTCAATTGGGCTTACGTCTGGAGAGTTGCCCGGCCAATCAAGCACTTGTATATTCTTCTCTGTCATGAAATTCTTCACAATTTTTGATGTGTGACAGGGAGCAAGGTCCTGTTGAAAGATCCCAGAACCATCAGGAAACCTCTTCTCTAGCTCTGGAACAAGTCTTTTTTGAAGAACATCAATGTATTGTGCTGAACGCATCATTCCTTCAACTGGATGAAGGCTTCCGACACCATAATAACTAAAGCATCCCCAAAACATCTTCTTAAGAGGGTGTTTAACACATTGATCAATGTGAGAATCCAGAATCTTCTCTCCTGATGACCTACGAACATGCTGGCTTCTCTGACCCTGTACAAAAAATGGCTCTCATCACTAAAATGACTTTTCTCCACTGTTCCTTGGTCCAATCTTTGTACTTCTTTGCCCACTTATACCGATTTTCTTTCATTGCTTTGGTTAGAAGCTGTTTTTTCACAGGTCTTCTGGCTCTTCTACCAACTGCGAGGAGCCGTCTGCGAACTGTAGAGGAACTAATTTCGATTCCTTTCTGCTTTAAATCTGTATTCAAAGCGTCGCTCGTTTTGCGTGGATCTTTTTTGCTTTGTCGAATTAAGTAGGCATCGTCTCTTGGAGTAGTTTTTTTCTTACGGCCACATTTCACGTTTAGGAGTAACCGATCCAGTGTCATGCTTCAATTTAATGACACGGCTAACAGTTGCAAGACTCACTCCAACGATCTTAGCAATTTCTCGATATGTACTAGATGTATGTTCATGCAAAGTCACAATCTTAGTACGCTTTCTGGGTGTCACGTCCATCTCGGAAAAGTGTTGGCTTATGACTGAGTGACGTCAGACTCATGAGCTGCAGTGGGGTTTCTGATGTATGATGCAATAATTATTGCATCAGCCTAAATCTCATGATGCAATATCGGCTGAATTATTGCATCAGCAAATGTTTAGATGATAATTGATGCAATAGCAGCTCAATTATTGCATTAGCATACTTTAATAAGATGTAATAGCAAATAGTAGGCTAAAATCATGTTTGTTTCAATTAATTTGCACAAGGATGTATGTGAGGGGTTGTTCCTACCTACACTCAGAATACTGCACTTCCCTACATTGAACTCCATCTGCCATTTATCCGCCCAGTCATACAATCTGTTGAGTTCACTTTGGAGAATACTAGCGTCCTGATCCGACTCAATTACTCTACCGATCTTGGTATCATCTGCAAATTTACTAACATCACTACTAATTCCTGTATCTAAGTCATTGATATAAATAATAAATAAAAGTGGACCTAATACCGAACCTTGTGGGACCCCACTCGTAACACATCCTCAGTCAGATTTTTTACCATTGATTTGCACTCTTTGCTTCCTATTGCTAAGCCACGCCTTGACCCAGTTCAAAACTTTACCTACTCCGTGAGCCTGTAATTTAAGCAACAGTCGTTGGCGAGGAACTTTGTCAAACGCTTTACTAAAATCAAGATAGATTACATCATAATTTTCATCTCTGTCAACCGCCTCAAATGCTTTATTGTAGAAGGACAAGAGATTGGTGAGGCATGACCTACCTTTTGTGAACCCACGCTGCGAGTCGTGAATTAAGCTATGTTTCTCTAAATGCTCCCGAATGTTCCTGGCTATTATGGACTCCAGCATCTTGCCTATAACCGATGTTAAGCTAATTGGGCGATAGTTTGAAGCAACCCACCTGTCCCCCTTTTTAAAAATCGGCGTCACATTAGCTACTTTCCATAGGCTCGGCACATAGCCAATATTTACCGACATCTTAAAGATGTCGGTTAGTGGGTCACTGAGTACATCACCTAATTCCTTTAATACCCTCGGAAATATCCCGTCAGGACCTGGCGACTTGTTCTTCTTAAGCTTATCTATCTCATCCTGAACTACTTGCCTGGTAATGATTATATCCCTCAATTTATCGCCATCCCCGCCCTCGTACACCTGAACTCTTTCCGGTATAGTCGTTCGATCCTCCTGTGTGCATACTGAAAGGAAGTAGTCGTTCAACAATGTGCTCATATTTTCGTAATTTTCTACTAGCTCCCCTGTGTTTGTTTTCAGCGGTCCAATTTTCTCCCGTGTTTTTGTACTATACATCTGAAAGAAGCCCTTAGGATTACTTTTCGCCTCATTTGCTACTTTGATCTCATAGTTCCTTTTTGCTATCCTGGTGTTTTTCTTAACTAATCTAGATTGTTCGACGTAGCGGCCCCTGAGATGTGTTTCCCCATTTTATATTTTCTGATAAATTCCCTTCTTTAACCCAATCTCGTGTTTTAGTCCTCGAGTCATCCACTTAGGATCATTGTTTTCTTTTCTAAGTGTTCGCTGTGGTATATGCTGTCCTTGCCCCTCTACTGTTACTCTAACTAAGTTATTGTAAGACATTTCTACCTGGTTCTCCTGGCTCTCCAATCCGCAGTTCTGGCCTTCATGAATCCCTAAATTATCCCAGTTTACCCCTTCAAGATGTCTTCGAAGCCCCTCGTAATTTGCTCTTCTGAAATCTGGCACTAACACTGGGTTTGGTTCGCGGGTTACCGCCCAGTCTAAGCTAAAACGAACCGTTCTGTGGTCACTATTTCCTAACTCTCCGCCCACCTCCAACTCACGTAGCAAGTTCCCATTATTGGTTAGGACTAAGTCTAATATGTTATCTCCTCTGGTAGGCTCAGTAACTACCTGCTTAAGGAAATTATCTTGTATAACTTCAAGAAAGTCCTCGGCTTCCAGGTCACCCACTAGGTCTTCCCAGTCTATCTTCCGATAATTAAGGTCCCCCATTACGCAGACATTTCTACTCATACTGCCAATCTCCTCCTGTAATAATATACGTGTCCTGCCTGTTAAGGTTATAACTCCTAGAGTTAGTTTTTCTTTCCCTTTGTAAACGTCCACCCAAACTGATTTTGAATCCATGTTAGTTTTGACTGAATTGTTAACTAAACATTTAAGTGAGTCTTTAACATATAGAGCAACTCCACCTCCCTTTCTGCCCCTTCTGTCTTTGTGAAACATCTGATAACCTGTTATTTCAAATTCTGATCTAAAATTTCTATTAGCAGTGTCTATCCATGTCTCAGTGATCGCTAGTATGTCAAAATTTTCTGAACAAGCTTCACCCCTTAGTAAGTCTATCTTGTTTCTGAGGCTCCTGCTGTTAGTATAGAAGATTCTTAGCCCGTCCTCTGTTACTTCCCTAGAATTACTTCTAAGCTGCCTGGTTATATTATGAGCTAGATGTCCCCTCCCATTACTCCTCCCATTGCTCCCATTACTCCTACCCCCCTCGCCTATACTAAAAAATCCCTCAGGGTACCAAGTGCTCGCTCAAGGGAGTCTGAGAGAGCCTCAACACCCTTGAACGTCAAGTGTATCCCGTCACGGGCGTAGAGGGCGTCGTTGCCAAAGAAGAGGTCCCAATTGTCTACGAACAGCCACCCATTGCGCCTTTTATAGAAAAATCTTCCGACTTTTGGGCATGATGATACGGAGTAATGTTGTAAGGCTGTGGTAGAGAAACTGGTGCTTTAGAAAGTGAGGCTTCGTTTTTATATGCGGGATCGCGCGGCCTTGCCACGTCGCACGAAACACCGAGCAGCATTCGAGCAGATTGTACCGCATTCGACTAATTTTGGCGACGATCTGGGTGCGCACGGGCGGCAGTCGAGTAGACCGGGGGATGCTCGTCTGTTATTTCGTCCTATTCTGGAAATGGGTCTACATCCCAAAATCGTGTGACTCGGGCAATTGTCTGACGATGTTCGAGTAACTCGGGCAATCATCGGCCAACTATCACCCAAAGGAGACAGATAGTTCGTCTCGGCGGACAATAGTTCGGGCGTTTGTTGGGGAGCATTCGACCAACTATCGAGTGTTTGCCGAGTGATTCTGGTTGTTATCGAGTAGCATACCGGAATATCGACCTACTATTGGGCAATGATCGGGCAATGATCGTGCAATGATCGGGCAACAAATGTGTGATTCTGGCTACATTCGAGTGAGCGCAAAATATCCGATCACTGCCCGAATCACACGATCATTGCCCGATAACAACCCGAACGTTGGTCAAATGTCGCACGAATAAAATTTTACGTTTTTTTTTCCGAATGCCCCCGACATTCGGGAAAAATTAAGTGCATGCAGTAAATTTTGCCGATACATCGGCCGACTCTGCCGAACACACGATCACACGATTCGGCCTTAAGCCCGAATCGCACACAACACGACTGGCCTCGATCGTCCCTCGATCGAGCATGCCTTGCAAAAAAAATCAAATTTTGAGGCCTTCGGCAGCATTCAAGTTAACATTCCCGACGCATTCTAGGTATTCTGGGACGTTCGGGCAGAGTTGGCCGATGTATCGGCAAAATTTAGTGCATGCACTAAATTTTTCACGAATGTCGGGGGTCGGGGAAAAAAACGTTAAATTTTATTCGTGCGACATTTGATCAATGTTCGGGTTATTATCAGGCAATGATCGTGTGATTCGGGCAGTGATCGGCCATTTTGCGCTCACTCGAATGTAGCCAGAATCACACGTTTGTTTCCCGATCATTGCACGATCATTGCCCGATCATTGCCCAATAGTAGGTCGATATTTCGGTATGCTACTCGATCCCTGCACGGCTATAGCCCGATAACAGCCAGAATCACTCGACAAAAACTCGATAGTTGGTCAAATGCTCCCCAACAAACGTCCTGCTTGATGATACGGTTGGCGATGCGTTCAAGGATCTCATTGAAGAATGGTTCATTCATGCACAGGTGGTATTTAAAGGTTTGCACATCTGTTGCCTGCAGCTTCTTTAGGAGTTGGTGGTAGTGGCTTCTTTTTCTTGGTCTTCTTCAATAGCATGGTGGCGTAAAGTTGTATTTTCAGGTTGTAGATGTTAAGCATCTTCAAGTATAGTTGCTCGGTGTAGTACTCGTCGCTCCTTGGATGCTCCATCTTGGATGTGAGGTGCGTAGGTGTCGACTATGGGACGCTAGGACGTTTTGTGAGGCGTCCAGGGGCGTCACCACTATTTTATAGGGTGGATTTCAAGGTCGTGTTGGTCGGGCTATGGTCGAGTGCGTCGAGGAACATTCGTCTAATTCGTGCAACGATCGGTTGGATTCCTCCTTTCATCGTCGGATTTCGTCCTGTTATCGTCCGACATTCGACCTCAATCGGACTTTTATCGTACTTATCGGGCGGTGTTCGTGTGACAGTCGTGTGAAATTCGTGTAACATTCGAATAAATTGCCAGAATCAGCCGGAAAATTGCAGGTTTCATCGGGTGACATTCGTGTGATTTGGGCAACTATCGAGCAGCTATCGACCAATGGTCGTGCATCGATCGTGCGGCTATCTGTTCCTGGCGATTATCTGAGGATTCGCCTCGATTCGGGAAAAAAAAGTGTAAGTCATCGTCATTCGGGCGGCATTCGGCTTGATTCGTGTAGTGTGAGATTTGGCCTTTAACTGAATAAACTTCAGCCAAATCCGCACCAAAGGCTCAAAATTTGGTGTTGCTACGATGGGTTTAAGTGCCTCAAATTTCAAAAACAAACCCTCAGCCCTTAGCGTATTTATGTTATAGATTACTAATCTTCTTCTTCTTCTTCTTCTTCTTCTTCTTCTTCTTCTTCTTTTTCTTTTTCTTTTTCTTCTTCTTCTTCTTCTTCTTCTTCTTTTCCTTCTTTTTCTTTTTCTCTCCTTTTCTTTTTCTTCTTTTTCTTTTTTTTTTCGTCGTCGTCGTCGTCTTCGTCGTAGTAGTAGAAGTAGTAGTGGTAGTGGTAGTGGTAGTAATAGTAGTAGTGGTAGTAGTAGTAGTAGTAGTAGTAGTAGTAGTAGTATCATCGGATATTACCCAGCACCAGTGTGGCGTCGTATTCCATCCCTTTCTCGAGTTTATTCCAAAATTGATCGGCGCATGCTCGGCCTTTGCAATTTTGTTCATTTCATTCCCTGCACTGTCTTTTTAATAGCTTATAACAAGCTTACCTTTGATCTTTTGAATTTTTTTTATTGTACTTCTGTCTCCTTGGAGTTCTCTTCTGATTCAAGGTCGGGTTAATGGGGTACTCTCCATTCAACAGTAGCTGAGCTATGGGGTCCATGTCAGCCTCGAATTTGGTCATTTTTTGTCTTGAAAACTAGAATAGGATCAAAGGTTGGCTTATTATAAGCTATTAAAAGACAGTGCAGTGAATGTAATAGACAAAATAGCAAAGCCCGCGAATGTGCAGTTCAGTTTTGATAAAACTCGACAAAGGGATGGAATTCGACAGAGCACCGGAATCGAGGGTGGCGAGGCGGACAACGGCGCCAACGCATTGGTTCGATTCCGATCCTGAGCAACATTTAACTTGTCTTGTTCTTGACTTATTATTATTATTATTATTATTATTATTATTATTATTATTATTATTATTATTATTATTATTATTGATTAATATGCAGGAGGAGTAAGCGTGCCTTTTCAAGCACTCGGACGATCTGTAACGCATTCTTTATTGTTTAGTGTGTTAAGGTGACGAACTCCCCATCGCTATGTCCTGCTGCATAATTACCGAGAGATAGTTCTTACCATATTAAGCGGCGATAGATTACTATCCGATATGGGTCGAGTAGGACTAAGCCCCCCACCCCCACCCCCCACCCCGTTACCAGGTGGGGGGAGGGGAGCGTTACCTCTCGGTTATGGTCTGGGTTATTTAAAAAGTAATTACTCTTACCTTATTAAGCAACGACAGGTTACTATCGGATGGACGGGGCGGAGCGCGCCGTGGGGAATCTATTAAACTTCTTCCAAGGTATATATAAGAGCTGGGATGCCCACATCCCCAGTGATATTATATACCTGAACTTTCAGAAAGCCTTCGACAAGGTATCGCACGAGCGACTCCTTAATAAACTGCATTCGGCGGGCATTGTAGCCAATCTGATCGCGTGGATAAGAGATTGGCTCACCGACAGAAAACAACGAGTACTATTCAACGGACAGCCTTCCGATTGGCTCCCAGTCACTAGTGCAGTGCCTCAAGGGTCAGTGCTGGGACCCATTCTCTTTATCATATATATCAACGACCTAGAATCAGGACTGAAATCCACAATATCGAAAATTGCTGATGACACCAAGGTAGGTGGAAAGGCCCTCACAAAGACCGACTGCGAAATGATTCAAAAATACCTCAATCACATTATCGAATGGTCGGAAAAATGGCAAATGTTCTTTAATGTTGACAAATGCAAAGTCATGCACATTGGGTCCAGAAATAGTAACCACACATACATCATGAATGCGAAACCTCTGCAGGCGATGCAGGAGGAAAAGGATCTTGGGGTCACTATCAGCAGTGACCTGAAACACTCGAATCACTGTAAAAAAGCATACAACAAAGCCAACACTATGCTTTGGTTCATAGCGAGGAACTTCGAGTGTAAAACGCTAGACGTGATGCTATCCTTGTATAATTCCATGGTAAGACCGCATTTCGAGTATGCAGTACAGTTCTGGTCTCCTAATTACAGAAAGGACATTGATTTACTGGAGAGGATTCAACGACGCGCCACGAAAATGATTCCAACCTTAAGAGCTCAACCGTACGAGGAACGACTCAAGCGACTCAATCTCTTTACACTGGAGAAAAGACGCCTACGAGGGGATATGATTCAAGTCTTCAAGTATCTGAAAACGTTCAGTAACATCGATTACTCCAAATTATTTTAACTGCAAACCAACTCAAGAACTAGAATTAACGGTTTACCCATTCAGTCAAGTCGATGTAACTCAGACATTGGAAGGAGTTTCTTCGCAAACCGAGTCATCCGCCACTGGAACAATCTTCCCTCAGAAGCAGTAAATGCAAATACCATCAACTCCCTCAAATATCGAATCAACCGTCATTTCGCTGCGTCAGGAGTAAATTGAATTCCGAAGTGCTTTAATCTGCTCCCCAGGTCCCAAGTGTCGAGCAGATTAATTCACCAAAGCGGGCAACCTCGTAATGAGCCAATGGGCTTTCCGTTGCCTGCATTTCCATGTTTCCATACCTCGGACATAATTCTCCCCAAAGTAACTTTTTACTGGTTTGCGCAGAACAAACTGTCCACATGTCCTGGTGATCAATACTGTCTTGATGATCACCTATCAACGTGGACTATAGCAGCATGAGCCAAGCAAGATGGAGCCACTAAACATTATTTCCTTGCGCTTCTTAAGGGCTGGGGCCAACCAACAGGCCCCATCAAGAAAGCTTGCCGGCGTTACAAGCCGAACGGTTAAAAAGGGGCAATAGTAGTAGTTGTAGTAGTAGTAGTAGTAGTAGTAGTAATAGTTATTATAATAAAAGTAGTAACAGTAGTAGTTGTAGTAGTAGTAACAGTAGTACATAGTATTAGTATTAGTAGTAGTAGTAGAAGCAGTAATAGTAGCAGTTGTGCAGCAGCAGCAGCATCGTCACCACTCCGTGAAGTAGCGACTCACATCGATATTGGGACGCCATGTTGTGAAAGGAGTGACATTTGTAAATCTTTTCTGTGTTGATGACCAATTTGATAACTATTCATTCCACCACCACCACTGTCAGCCCCTGCGGTGGGTTGTGTGTGTGTGTGTGTGTGTGTGTGTGTGTGTGTGTGTGTGTGTGTGTGTGTGTGTGTGTGTGTAGATTTACATAGATTTACATAGAAATTCAGACCACACAGACCCTATATGGTCCAGACTAGGTGGTCTGTCCTTAAACTGAAGTTATTCCATATTAATCAGATGGCACCAAAACTTTGCATTTTTTCTTTAGTTAATATTAAGTTGAAGGAAGTGTCGGTCGATCTTGTTTTTAAAGGAGTTAATCGTGTTGCACTGGACCACTGAAGGTGAGAGCTTATTCCATTTACGCATTACAACTTTGCTGAAGAAAAATTTAGTGCAGTCTGAGTTTTCTTGTGTACATTTAAATTTTGTGCCATTATTTCTCGTTTGCAAAGTGTCATCGATTATAAACAATTTTGAATTGTCTACATTTGTAAAGAAAATAAGAGAGAGAGAGAGAGAGAGAATTAAATATATACACGATAAATAGATGTATGATTACACCAACATGCCCACACACACACACACACACACACACACACACACACACAGATCATTTGAAGGAGTGTGCGTGAGTTACTAAACTTGTTTGAGTTACCCCTTGAAATCGTCTTGAGCGGCTGTCTTCGCGATTGGTGGGAAACTGTTTTATAGTTGGATGAAATAATTATACGCTCCGTAGATACTCGTGTCTACCCTCGTTATTGTCCTAGTTGCAAGCTGCACCATGGCCCCTCCGTCCTACTCCTCTCTGTAGTAAAGTATAACATCTCCACCATCCGTTTACACTGCAGTATATTTACCCATGAACGCAGTCCACTGATAAGTTACCGGAGATTGAAGAACATTGCCTTCAGTTTGGATATAGTTCTTACAGATGGGCATCCTGAAGTGAGTGATCAATACGCAGTAGATGCCTAAAGACTTACTTTATACTATTTTCTGATCATTTTTTTATTGCTCTCTCTCTCTCTCTCTCTCTCTCTCTCTCTCTCTCTCAATACACACACACACACACACACACACACACACACACACACACACACACACACACACACACTACACTTCCTGAGTGTAGGTAGGAATAACCCCTCACACAATTACTCCTTAAATGAAACTCCTCTAAGCGGTCTGGGTGTGAGAGTTAGCGCTGACCTCCTCCCAAGAGCTCAATGCATTAATAATTCAGCTAAGAATCGTGCTAACAGAGTACTGGGTTTCATTTCGAGGAGCGTAAACAATATAAGCGCTGAAGTCATACTCACACTTTACTTAGCACTAGTTAGACCTCGTCTTGGTTATGCGGTTCAGTTCTGGTCATCCTACTATACAATAGATATCAAGATGTTAGAATATGTACAGAGGAGGATGACAAAAGTAATTCAAGGGGTGAGAAACTTTATAAATGGATGAAGGGCTTTAATAAATGGGATGTTAATAGAGTTTTGGTTGTAAAAGAGCCTGGTAGGACACGTAGCAATGGTTTTAATTTAGATAAATTCAGATTCAACAAAGATATAGGCAAGAATTGGTTTACCAGTAGAGCGGTTGATGAGTGGAACAGGTTTGGCAGTCATGTTGTGGGTGCCAATACCACAGAAGAGGTTGGATAAATTCATGGATAGTGAGGTAAGGTGCGGTTAGGCTTACAGGAGCTTCCTTGTAAAGGCCAACCGGCCTCTTGCAGACTCCTTATATTCTCATAATTGTGTGTGTGTGTGTGTGTAATTCATCACGGCCTGATCACGAGTTGTAGCCGCTTTCGCCAGCAGGTTTCCTCACGACGTGAGCAAGTGCTCATTATCGATCTCTGGGTACTTTTTATTATTATTTTTTTTTTTTTACGTCTTGGCTTATTGTGCCGGTAGGCTTCTTCCCGGTGGATCCTGAATTCCTGATGGTCGGTCCAAGGCTTCTTCCCGGCGGGGCCTGATGGTCGGCCCAGCCCGTTCTGGCGCAGGGGAGTGTTTATAGTGGCGCCATCTTGCATTGGCTCATGCTGCCCCCCCGGAGCTCCTCTTTAATCCTAGAATCTAGAGTCCGGGTTGCTAGGTGGTCTTCTGGACAGCATGCGGGTAGTTTTAAGCCACTCGGCGGCGGCTGAAAAATCCCAGCTTGGTGGCACCGGGCGGGGATTGAACTAGCGTCCTCCTGAACGCGGTGCCGTCTCGCTATCCGTTCAGCCACCCCCTTCCTGTGTGTGTGTGTGTGTGTGTGTGTGTGTGTGTTTTATACTTAACAAAGACTAGATACATGTCATTACTGTTGGGGTAGTATATAAAGTGGTTAATGAATTAAGTAATAGATATAAAATTAAAATATATGATGATATCTCAATTTAATATGCAATGCGGAGCTATTAATGGCCTCCAGAAAATCTATACGAATGATCAATGTGCGTATGAGTGTTTCCATTTTTCCCCGACAGTCTATTTTTATTAGGCCATTATTATTCTATAATTGGTCATTTACTAGCTGTTTCTTATCTTATTTCTATGTTAAGAAATAAGCATGTGTTTGAATGTCTAGAGTAAATTAAACAAGCTAAATTGCATAGTGGTTAAGCTATTAAGATATGAATTAACAAAGACGGCCTAACAGCCCAGCCAGTGCTGATGACACAAGAGAGAAAATAGAAGCAATATGAGCCATTCGTCGCTCCCACCTCACCTTCACAAGTTGCTTCATTTACGTAACCCACGCAAGGAGGCCATCGCATCTGTCAAGCTGAGCAAGATGTTGCCCGCTTAGGTCTTGTTCCTCGAAACCTTTTTCAGTTTTGTTTCATTACCCATCGTCGTCTTCGCGTTCCAGGCTAAAAAAAAAATTTCCGTACACCTGCTCTACAGCCTGCTGTTGATTCGCCGTTTGCAGCCCTTTTTGCATTGATTATTGCTTGCTGCCTTAGGTTTCTAAGTGGCATATCATTGCTTTCATGTGTCTGGGCCACCCTAGGACAGTGCCGCCCACGTTGCCTTCCAATGCCGGCATAGTCTTGTCGCGTTAATTAATTCGAGAAGTTCGGGAACAGAATTGTCTGGACTTAAATATGAAGCAAGTCTCGCGCGTTCCGACGCCTGTATCTCGACACCTGCTGGAGCCCTGAGACAGCAGCCCATGGCTATGAGAGACAGAAGCGCCCCCCTTGCTCTCTCTCTCTCTCTCTCTCTCTCTCTCTCTCTCTCTCTCTCTCTCTCTCTCTCTCTCTCTCTCTCTCTCTCTCTCTCTCTCTCTCTCTCTCTCTCTCTCTCTCTCTCTCTCTCTCTCTCTCTCTCTCTCTCTCTCTCTCTCTCTCTCTCTCTCTCTCTCTCTCTCTCTCTCTCTCTCTCTCTCTCTCTCTCTCTCTCTCCCCCCCCCCTGCGTGAGATTCTCGTGTGTTTCTCGAGTTTTGCTTGCCGACACCTCACCGTTTGAATTCCCCTGAGGATTCAATCTGCTCCTCCTCACTACACTCTCTTTAAATCCCCTACCCCCCTTTGCCTCACCTCACCTAAGCCCCCCCCACCCTCGCTCACCTCACCTCCTCTCTGCTCCTCCTCCTCACTACAAATCCCCTAGAGGATTAGCCCTTCCTACCCCTCCCTCACCTCCACATATTTCTAAGCCCCCCCCACTCGCTCACCTCACCTCTTTCCTAACCCTCCTTGATCTCACACACCTCACCTCACCTCTTTCCTAACCCTCCTTGATCTCACTCACCCTCTCTCTTTCCCCCTCTTCAATCACCTCACATCCCTTCCTACTCCTCCTCTCTCTCACTTTACCTCCGTTCCTAAACCCCCTCTCACTCACCTCACCTTTCCTAATCCCCTTCACTCTGTGTTTTTATCTCTCTCATTTCAGGCAATCATTCATCACTTTCAGCTAAGATGGCGCCTAAGAAGTGCAGTACTTGTAACGGTAGCTTCTCAGCTCACTTTTATATAGGGCGTTCTGTCGTCTGTCGACTGTGTCTCTCCAGGCAGCATCTCAAGACAAGACTGCAGGAGCAGGAAGATAAGATGGAAGCAGGTCAGAATAAAAATAATAGAGCTTTCTCGCACTGTTACCTCCTTGCAGGAATTCATCCAGGCTAACGTTGCCGTGGTGCCAAACCCTTCTCCCACAGCCCCACAGCCCCCTTGGCCTCAGCGGTACCGTCGACACCAGCGGACAACACCACGCAGCCGGAGGGTGGTAGTGGCACCGCCCATGATGGCTTCACCGTCGTGAATGGAGGAGCCAAACCAGCCAGACAAGCAATTTATCCTGTTCATTGCTTCAACAGGTTTGCCATTCTGGAGGAGGAGGACGAGCAGGAGAGCACCTTCCTGGTGGGTGACTCCATGATTCGCCAGCAGGTCGTTGAGTTCTGCGGCAGAGTTCCTCGTCGAAGACGGAACTATTGCTATCCTGGTGCTGGGATCGACGATATAACTGCTGCTCTTGAGGAGATCTCCCCCCAGGCTACTAATGATTCACTGTTTGTTATTCACACAGGTACGAACGACGTCACCACGAGCCGGTCTGAGGAACTCCTGGACAAGTGCCGAAGGCTCATCCAGCAGTATAAGTCTAAATCCAATAACATTTTGATTTCAGGAGTTCTACCACGGACGTGGGCGGAGAGCAACTTCTTCAGTGAGGCCTTCAGCCTAAACAACCGCTTACAGACTCTTTGCAGAGAGCTTGACGTGGAGTTCTTCAACGCCTGGGACAATTTCTACGGACAAAGTGAGCTCTTCCACAGGGACGGAATACACCTGTCTCCCATCGGGGCAGCCAGATTCGGAAGACTCCTCAACGACGCAGTACGTGACACCCGATCAAAAAACGACCCTCAGCCACGTCCCTCCACCCCGCCCGTGTAAATAGACTCCATGCATCGCAACAAACCCGTAACCGTGATCCCGCAAATACCGCCACCTCTATTACCAAGCCTCTAGATAACTTAAAAAGCCTTAGTTTCAATGCGCGTAGCCTAAGAAACAAATATGATGAACTGAGATGTCTTGCTCTAACAGAAAATTTTGACATAATTGCTATAACCGAAACATTTATCGACACCACAAATATTGATTTAAGTTCCGAATACAACATAGATGGCTACAGACTCTTCACCAGAGATCGTGTAAACCGTAGAGGCGGTGGCGTCGCCCTTTTTGTCAAAAGCTATTTGCAACCCACTGACAAAACACCAAGAGACAGTAACGTTGAACATTTGTGCGTGCGAGTAAACATTGCAAAAGTCAGTTTAAATATATCTGTCACCTACAGGCCTCCCGGGCAATCACTCGATGACGACCTTGAAATGTACAGCGTTTTAAGGCAGTCACTTAATAACAACGACTCACTGATATTAGGAGACTTTAACCTCCCCCATATCGACTGAGCGACACTGTCAGGTACAGAAGGCGAGTCACATAGAATGATTGAATTTCTAGAAGAAAATTATCTAAACCAAATGGTTTCTGAACCAACTCGACAAAATAACATACTCGACCTTGTTATAACGACCCAAGATAACCTAGTCAGTAATGTCACGGTAGGAGAACACCTCGGTTCTTGCGATCATAAATTAGTGCGCGTCGACATTAGAGCTCAAACATCAGTGACTGAAAATAAAGTAAAGGTGCCCAATTTCAAAAGAGCTAACTTCGTAGAAATCCGACAAAAACTAACAGAAATGCAACTATCAGATGACGGCAATGTAAAGGAAGCCTGGCTAAGCTTTAAAAATCACTTGCTCACTCAGCAGAACACATTCGTCCCCTTGCGCGAGAAGCGCATTAACACTAATAAAAGCCCACCGTGGTTTAATAGCGAAATTAAACACTCAGTCAAGGAGAGAAAATTGTTTTACAGGTTAAAGAAAGAACAAAGCACTCCCGAAAACATTAGACTTTATAACGATGCCAGGCGACGAGTAAAAAGATTAGAAGCAAAGCGTAGATATGAAGAAAATATTGCAGCCAACTGTAAAAATAATCCGAAATCTTTCTTCAGTTACATAAACAACAGAAAGGCAATCAGAAGTGGAACTGGACCTTTAACAAACAGCGACAGTGCACTAAAAGTGACTGACAGCCAACACATTGCAAACCTCTTAAACAGTTACTTCTCCTCGGTGTTTAATACTAACAGTCTTTCCCCCACTACCACCAACACCAGTGCTAATGTAAATCTCGAGCATGCATTGCCTAATTTTGAAATAACAACCGATGAAGTCCTTAAAGCTCTCCAATCACTTAAAACAAATAAAAGTCCCGGACCCGATAAAGTATATCCTATACTGCTTAAAGAAACAAAGAGCGAAATACTCTCCTCCCTCACAACCGTATTCAATATGTCCTTGCGACAAGGCATCGTCCCTTCGGAGTGGAAAAAGGCTAACGTGACACAGATTTTTTAAGAAAGGAGACATAAAAATTCCAGGTAACTACCGACCCATTAGTCTAACTTCAACTGTAGGTAAGCTACTTGAGAGCATAATTAGAGACAAAATTGTGAGTTACCTCGAAAGCCACTCATTAATTGGGGATTCACAGCATGGCTTCCGTAACAAAAGATCCTGCCTATCAAACCTATTAACCTTTTATATCGACCTCTTCTCAGTTTATGACGTAACCAAATCACTGGACGTAGTCTATCTTTTTTTCCAGACAGCGTTTGATAAAGTCCCACATCATAAATCACTTTATAAATTAAAGCAAATATATAGGTATTGACGGTCAAGTAAACCAATGGCTCGCGAATTGGTTGAGCAAAAGACAACAAAGAGTGGTGATTGAGGGATTTAACTCAGAGTGGGCGCCGGTCACTAGTGGCGTCCCTCAGGGCTCGGTTCTTGGCCCAGTGCTTTTTATTATTTACATCAACGACATGGATGTTGGACTCAGTAATCGCATTAGTAAATTTGCAGACGACACAAAGATTGGTAACTCGGTTCTCACTGACGAAAACAGGCAAAGCCTCCAAGAGGATTTGCACAAAATTTCAGCTTGGTCGGATAGATGGGAGATGCCTTTTAACGTAGACAACTGCCAGGTCCTTCAAGTTGGAACAAGAAATAAGAAGTTCGATTACGAAATGCGCGGCGTTAAACTCACAAGCGTTCAATGCGTTAAGGACCTAGGGGTTAAAATCGCGTCAAACCTCAAATTCTCACATCAATGCATCGATGCAGCAGATAAAGCGAACAGAATGTTGGGCTTCATTAAAAGAAACTTTTTATTCAAGAATAAAGATGTAATACTTCCGCTCTACAATAGTTTAGTCAGACCTCACTTGGAATATGCGGTACAGTTTTGGTCTCCTCACCATGCAAAGGACATTGCTAAATTAGAAGGTGTTAAGCGTCGGGCAACAAAACTGATCCCTTCCTTGCGAAAAAAATCCTGCGAAGAAAGGCTTTCCACCCTTAACAAGTTCTCTCTTGAGAAACGTCGCCTCCGAGGAAAACTGATCGAATGTTTTAAAATACTTAATGGTTTCAAGAATATAGACAGAACAAAATTGTTTATGATCGATGACACTTTGCGAACGAGGAACAATGGCATAAAACTTAAATGCAGACAAGTAAATTCAGACTGCACCAAATTTTTCTTCACCAACGTTGTAGTGCGAGAATGGAATAAGCTCCCACCGTCAGTGGTCCAATGTAACACGATTGACTCCTTTAAAAACAATCTCGACCGTCACTTCCTTGAACTTAATATTAACTAGAGTAGAAAAGCAACGTTTTGGAGCCATCTGATTAATGTAGATTCACTTAGGTTTAAGGACAGACCACCTAGTCTGGACCATAGGGTCTGTGTGGTCTGATTTTCTATGTAATTCTATGTAATTCTCTCTCTCTCTCTCTCTCTCTCTCTCTCTCTCTCTCTCTCTCTCTCTCTCTCTCTCTCTCTCTCTCTCTCTCTCTCTCTCTCTCTCTCTCTCTCTCTCTCTCTCTCTCTCTCTCTCTCTCTCTCTCTCTCTCTCTCTCGTCATCATTCATCCCGTGGCCAGTTGACTTCCTTAATAACCGACACCTACCACCCAGCTCTATCCGTCCGCCTGGTCACAGGGATGCCTTTCCCTCTCCCTGCCCCTCTCATCTTCTCTCTGCACATCACCCGTCCATCACGTAAGTATAGTATTCCCATTTGAAACTGGCCGATGGGGTGTAGGCCTATGCGGGTCAGCCCCGCCTCACATCTCTGCCCCACACCCTCAAGACCTCTCGCTTCTTCTCATATGTCAATTGTTTACTACCTCTAAATGAATTTGATTAAATCATTGGATAATCTAATAAGGTCATATAGTGTTCATTTTGTTTCGTTTTTAGGATAATAACAATGATTTTATATAAATACCACGACACTTGACAACGTTGGAATACAACGGTGTCGTGGTATTTATTCAAAATCTTTGTTGTTATCCTAAAAACGAAACAATCTCAAAACTATATGACCTTATTAGATTATCCAATGATTTAATCAAATTCATTTAAAGGTAATAAATAGCTGACCCGCATAGGCCTACACACCACCGGCCAGTTTCAAATGGAAATACTACAGCTACACGTTGCTCCGGCATGTTAATTGCCTCGTTCATCAGTGTCACTCGAGTTAAGTTGGTTACTGAACGGGAGAAAATTGTCCTGGAAATGTATAGGCAACTCGTCATTCACCTTTCGCTGAACGTCTTCATAACGTATTGCAATTATCAACCCTATCATTATCTGTCATCATCATCATCAACATCATCATCAACATCATCATTAGCATCTTAATTTCCAGCTTACTCCCTCAGGCCGAGTCTAGCGTGAAAATTACGAAGCCGAGCAAACACTCCTAAAACTCCTTTACTATCTGTCTGATATCCTTCCTTTGACTTAATGGAACACACACACACACACACACACCACTGGGGGGAGGTGGCCGGGCATCCTGCCTGGTGATGTAATGAATGTTTCGCGCCCTCGCCTCACAACAGGAATCTTCCGGGTATAGAGCCGGTGTTGTGTTTCTCCACGTCTTCCTACACCCGGTTCCTTTAGCGCGTTGTGCAGCCCCCTTTCGCCTTCTAGGATAATTGTTTGCTGAAAATGTCAACACATGTTCAAGATCAGCATTTGTCGTGACCAGGCAGATATATCAGGGTGTCCCAGGCTAAACAATAATTTTCATCTTATAATTTTATTATGCATGCAACAAGCGGTCGCTCTCCCTACCTTATCAAAGTTCCTCCATCGCTTCTCTCGCCTATATTTGACTCTTATTGTTCACCACCTATTTCTTTCTACCCTTATCACATGTAGCTTACACTTACTTTAGAGGTCGTTGTTTATTTTGTTCTCTGTGGTGTAGTGGTTATCGCGCCTATAGCTCTCGAGTCCGAGGGTCCGGGTTCGAATCCTGCGCGGGAAGTCAATGTACACTCACTCAGCTGTCCATCCTTCCTCTCGGGCTGCTCGATGAATGGGTACCTGGGGAAACCTGGGAAAGGTTAACTATGGTAACCCGGATGCCACACGTACTGGCCCTGTGTCCCGGGGTGACCACGTTCAAGGGCCAGTGCGAAGGAGATGAACACCAAGGTCACGCGCAGCTATAGCGTATGCCCCCAACTTTACCTTTTTTTCTCATGTTGTACGTGAGTTCTTCCCCAGCGTGTATACGTCCTTCATATATATAAGCATCGCTGGAAATGTGAATCATCTCATGATATTTATTTTCTCCTATTTCTTTTCTGATATCACTGTTTCTTCATTTCAAGGAATTCCGTTCATTATTTTCTTTATTATTTTGTTGTTTCTCACACGATAACCTGTTCCTTGCAGCCTACTTTCCCTTCGTGACATCGGTTTCGGTATGTTTTCGGTGTTACTGGCCAATATTTTTGTTTATTTAGTGGTAACGGGAAAGCAGGATTTCATTTAGCTCCTTATTAAGGTAAATATTTGTCATTCTGTGTGATATTTTCCCTCACTTCAAAAGTAACGCAGCTACTCCAGTATCACTCAAGCACATTTTCTAACCATGAATTAGAAAGCGTCAACTGGAGGGTTGCCTTAGATAAATATATGTTGAATCACGTCATGTAGAATCTCTCACACACCTGGCTGGGTAGTCCCCTGTGAATTGGGAACACCGTGTATGTATACCCATCATGACCTCGTTGGCCCATTCAATCTCCTGAACCTGTGATATTTTGCCACTTATGCCCCATTTTGCTAGGCCTCTGAAACTTAAACTCAGAGAGAGAAAAGGGTCCATGAGTACCTGTGCATACGTGTGTGTGGGGTGGTGGTGATGATAGTTATTGTTTGTGATATATATATATATATATATATATATATATATATATATATATGTATATATATATATATATATATATATATATATGGAGAGAGAGAGAGAGAGAGAATATATATATATATATATATATATATATATATATATATATATATATATATATATATATATATATATATATATATATATATATATAATAAAGAGAGAGAGAGAGAGAGAGAGAGAGAGAGAGAGAGAGAGAGAGAGAGAGAGATATATATATATATATACATACATATATATACATACATATATATACATACATATATATACATACATATATATACATACATATATATACATACATATATATACATACATATATATACATACATATATATACATACATATATATATATACATATATATATATATATATATATATATATATATATATATATATATATATATATATATATATATATATATATATATATATATATATATATATTTATATATATATATATATATATATATATATATATATATATATATATATATATATATATATATATATATATATATATATATATATATATATATATATATATATATATATATATATATATATATATATATATATATATATATATATATATATATATATATATATATATATATATCTCTCTCTCTCTCTCTCTCTCACGGTGTTTCATCCCAGGGACTGTCTTACTGAGGAATACACTTCCTAATGTGATTATTATTTCTAATAATTATGAAACATTTAAAATACATGTGAATGCCTTTCTTCTCTCCTAGCTCGCTACCTACTAGATATTTCTCCATCTTCCTATTCTTTGCTTTCTCCTTCATTCTGTATTTCCCGATATCGGTTTAGCTTTTGGCTTATAGCATTCGTGCTTTCCGGCGGATCACCTTCACTGATTCATATATATATATATATATATATATATATATATATATATATATATATATATATATATATATATATATATATATATATATATGTAAAGAAACGACGGAGGAAAAAGTTTCTAGTACTCCGAGTCGGTCATTAAAAAGGAACCTACATTAATATACTATTACACACCATACGCTTCCCATTAGGTCATGAGGTGGAGGTAAAGCACTCACCAAAGTGTTAAAGCGATGTGGAAATAATGCCAATACACATTCTGCTTAAGAGGTCACTCAAAATAAGTTAGCTATCGGTGTCTGCTTTTATCTTATGCTCTCTATCTCTTTCACACACACACACACACACACACACACACACAGTCACAATCACACACACACTCGGTAGTGAAGTGGTTACCACGCTCGCGTGGTAACCACGCCCTGCCCGTTTCCCGGGCAGAGAAGAGACAGATGGGCAATCTCCGTGTCCTTGTCCACCCAACAGTGAATAGCAACCAATTGTCAGACTGGGGTTATATCCTGCCACTGTGTGTGGGGGAGTTACCTAGGGGTGATGTGGGAGGTTCCAGCTGTACCCAAAGGTTCGTCACTTAAATGTGACCTTCAAGCTCATTCGCAGAGGATAGCCTACTTGTTGATGATCACATGTCAAGCGCGAGGTGAAATCATTATACACACACACACACACACACACACACACACACACACACACACACACACACACACCAGCATCTTCATTCTTTCATCCCTCACGCTGGTAGTCTCTGCAACGATCTTCCTTCATCTGTATTTCCCAGTGGTGGGCATCGCTAACCGATAAGTTAGCTTTGCTAACTAGTAATCCACTAAATATTAAGTTAGCTTTGCTTACGCTGGACCGCTAAACTGATAAAGAAATTAGTGGACCCTAACGCTAACCGTTAACCGCTAACTTTTTTATATGGATTTAGCTTCGGTCTGGTGTTTTGGCTCTAAAACACTTAAAAACAGACCTAGTGACCTGGAATTTCAATATGTTGTATCTTAGACATAGAGATTTCCAGAAAGGTATAGCATGCCAAAACCAGATGATGATATAGGTGTACACATATAAACAAATTAATTTCCGAAGAGAGGAGAAAAAGCCTCCATTTTATCCTAAATCCGTATATTTCACCCATTATTTCCCATAAATTTACGCATTTTTTAGTTATTTCCATAACCGACACTTTTATCTTTATTATTTTATGTTAATTTCTTGTCAGGTGGAAAATATCGATTTCTTGTTATTAAATCCAGAGTTCAAAGAGTCGGACATTGAAGATGCATTTCCCTAAAATACCAAAAAAGTTTCACTAATAATTGTCCAATTACACTACTTTAAGGCGAAACTTACCCCAAAGTGTAAGCCCTGGAATTATTGCGCCATGTGGCTCAACTGGTACTGTCTGCCCAAACCTGAAAAGAAAAAAAAACTGGTTTTTTTTTTTCAGTGGACTTAAAGGTAGTGGAGGAAGAACTACATTTAGCGGAAATTAATTGGTCCGCTAACTGTTTCCAACGTTAGCGAAAACCCTAATCAGCTAACGAAAACACTAGCTTCGCTATTTTTTTTTTTTTACAACAAAGAAGACGACAGCTCAAGGGCCCCCAAAAAAGGAAACAATAATAAAAAGCAAAAAAAGCCCGCTACTCGCTGCTCCTAAAAAAATCAAAAGAGGTGGCCGAAAGAGAGGTCAATTTCTGAAGGAGAGGTGTCCTGATACCCTCCTCTTGAAAGAGTTCAAGTCGTAGGCAGGAGGAAATACAGATGAAGGAAGATTGTTCCAGAGTTTACCAGCGCGAGGGATGAAAGAGTGAAGATGCTGGTTAACTCGTGCGTAAGGAATTTGGACAGTAAAGGGATGAGCATGAGAAGAAAATCGTGTGCAGCGGGGCCGTGGGAGGGGGGAAGGCATGCAGCTAGCAAGTTCAGAAGAGCAGTCAGCGTGAAAATAACGATAGAAGATAGAAAGAGAGACAACTTGGCGGCAGAATTTAAGTGGTTGAAGACTATCAATAAGAGGAGGAGAGCTGATGAGACGAAGAGCCTAAGACTCCACTCTGTCCAGAAGAGCTGTGTGAGTGGAGCCCCCCACACGTCAGATGCATACTACATACGAGGGCGGACAAGGCCCCTGTATATATATAGCAACTGTGCGGGGGAGAAGAACTGGCGGAGAGGATACAGAACGCCCAACCTCGAGGGAGCTGATTTAGTGAGAGAGGAGATGTGAAGTTCCAATTAAGATTTTGAGTTAAGGATAGACCGAGGATATTTAGTGTTGAAGAAGGTGACAGCTGAGTGTTGTCGAAGAATAGGGGATAGATAGGTGTTTGGAAGATTGTGTCGAGTTGATAGGTGGAGAAATTGAGTTTTTGAGGCATCTTAGGACACAAGGTTCCTTTTACCCAATCGGAAATGCTAGCAACGTCTGATGATAGGCGTTCTGCATCCTCCAGTCTGGAGTCATGTAATTCCAGTTGAGAGGATCTTCTATTGAAAGAAGTTGAATAATGCAGAGTGGAGTTGTCAGCATATGAGTGGATAGGACAACTTGTTATGGAAAGAAGATCATTGATGAATAACAGGAAGAGAGTGGGTGATAGGACAGTGGAACACCACTGCTGATAGGTTTAGGGGAAGAACAGTGACCGTTTACCACCGCAGAGATAGAGCGGCCGGAAAGGAAACTGGAGATAAAGTAACAGAGAAAGGGATAGAATCCGCAAGAGGGCAGCTAAGAAAGCAAAGATTTGTGTCAGACTCTTTCGAAAGCTTACGATATGTTTCGCTCAGCTGAGAAAGTTTCACCGAAACGGCTAAGAGAGGATGACCAAGAATCAGTTAAGAGAGTAAGAAGATCGCCAGTAGAAAGCCCCTTGCGGAACCCATACAAAAGCTTTAGATAGACAGGAAAGTAAAGCTATTGGGCGGTAGTTTTGGGGGTTGGAGCGGTCACCCTTCTTAGGCACAGGCTGTATGGAAGCATACTTTCAACAGGAAGGAAAGGTAGATGTTGACAGGCAGAGGCGAAAGAGTTTGGCCAGGCAGGGTGTCAGCACGGAGGCGCAGGCACTCCATCAGGTCCACAGGCCTTTTGAGAGTTGTGGCCAGAGAGGGCATAGAAAAGATCATTCCGAAGAATCTTAATAACAGGCATAAAGGAGTCAAAGGAGGGATGAGTAGGAGGAATATGCCCAGAATCGTCCAGAGTGGAGTTAATACAGAAAGTTTGAGCGAAGAGTTCAGCCTTAGAGATAGATGAGACGGCGGTGCTGCCGTCAGAGTTAAGGAGAGGAGGGAAAGATGGAGAAGTGAAATTGGAGAAGAAATTTTTGGCCAGGTGCCAGAAGTCCCGAGAAGAATTAGAAAAAGCAAGGTATTGACATTTTCTATTTATGAAAGAGGTTTTGGTAAGTCGAAGAATAGATTTTGCACGAATCCGGGCGGAAATGTAAAAATCATGAATAGCGGGAGTTCGAAGGCTCTGGTACCTTATGTGAGCTGCCTCTCTATCTTTGACAGAACGAGAAGAAGCGTGATTAAACCAAGGTTTTTTAGTATGAGGAGTAGAGAAAGTACGTGGAATGTATGCCTCCATTCCAAAGACAATCACCTCTGTCATGCGCTGGTCAAACACAGAGGGGTCTCTCTCCTGGAAGCAATAATCATTCCACGGGAAATCGGAAAAATACATCCTCAGGCTGTCCCACCGAGCTGAAGCAAAATGCCAGAAACATCGCCTCTTCGGTGGGTCCAGAGGATGTACAGGAGCGATAGGACAAGATATAGAAATAAGGTTGTGATCGGTGGAGCCCAACGGAGAGAACAGTTTGACAGAGTAAGCAGAAGGGTTAGAGGTAAGGAAGAGGTCTATTATGTTGGGGCGGTCTCCAAGACGGTCAAGAATACGTGTAGGGTGCTGAACCAACTGCTCTAGATCGTTGAGGAGAGCAAAGTTGTAGACTTGTTCACCAGGCTGGTCAGTGAAAGAGGATGAAAGCCAAAGCCGGTGGTGAACATTGAAATCTCCCAAGATGAAGATTTCAGCGAAGGGAGAGAGGGTCAAGATGTGCTCCACTTTATAGTTCAAATAGTCAAAGAATTTTACATAGTTAGTAGAGTTAGGTGAGAGATAAACAGCACATATGTATTTAGTAATAGAATGACGATGAAGTCTTCGCCACATGGTAGAAACTTCTTAGTCAAGGTCGTGGGCACGAGAGCAAGTAATGTCGTTGCGCACGTAGACGCAACATCCAGCTTTGGATTGAAATTTAGGATAGAGATAGTTGGAGGGAACAGAGTAGAGATTGCTATCAGTAGACTCAAAAAACTGTGTTTCGGTAAGGGAGAGAAGGTGAGGTTTAGAGGAGGAGAGATGATGTTCCATAGAATGAAAATTAGAACGAAGACTGCGAATGTTACAGAATTTGATAAGAAAGAGGTTCAAGGAGTTATCAAGACACTCCTCAATAAATAAATAAATAAATATATATATATATATATATATATATATATATATATATATATATATATATATATATATATATATATATATATATATATATATATATATATATACACACACACACACACACACACACACACACACACACACACACACACACACACACACACACACACACACACACACACACAGACACGCACGCACGCACGCACACACACACACACACACACACACACACACACACACACACACACACACACACACACACACACACACACACACACACTCACACACACACACACACCGAGCAAGATACAGGGCCCTTCGCAACACAGTCATCAGGGAAATCGCAGTGGCGAAGAAGGAGTACTACCCCCAAGAACTACAACACCTGGAGGGCAATAACACCAGCAAGTTGTTCTCCAAGATACGCCATTTGTGTGGCCTGGGTAACCCATCGTCGGCTTTCCCTTTTCTCCCCTCCTCCTCCTCCCCCCTTGAGATAACTGAACTGATTAACTCTCACTTATCCTTCATCTGTTAAGCCTTCCCCACCTAGACCTTGCCTCCCTCCCCGCCTACCTACCCTACCCGTCTAATCCTCCCTCTGTGGAGGAGTTTCAAGTTGCCGAAAAGCTCAGATCTCTCAAACTCAGAAGGTCTACCACACCTCTAGATTTACCCATAAAGCTTTATCAGGAGTTTTCCTATGAACTTGCTACCCCCCTTGCCTCCATCATAAATGCCTCCCTCACTCAGAGCAAATGCCCCACAGATTGGAAAACCTCATTCGTCACTCCCATCCCCAAAGTCACCAACCCCACCTCACTTAATGAACTAAGACCCATTGCCATCACTCCAATCCCGAGCCTGCTTTGTGAAAACTTTGTATTTAGCTGGGCATATGATACTATTCATTACAAAATTGATCAGGGGCAGTTCGGCAACGCTAGAGCCTCCTCCACAACACATTGCCTCATTAGTTTCCTTGATTTCATTCTAAAAAAAAACTGGAAACCAGAAAAACTTCCTCTGCCCTCGCCTTTATTGACCTTCGGAAAGCCTTCGACCTGGCTGACCACACCACTGTCATCACCAAGGCCATAACCATCGGCCTGCCCTCCCACCTGACATCCTGGCTGGCGGACTTCCTGACGCACCGGCACCAAGCTGTGCGTCATCAGGGCAGCACATCCACCCTCCAGCCCCTCTCTGCTGGGGTGCCACAAGGGACGCGCATGGGGCCTCTTTGCTTCCTTATTCTGATCACTATTGCACTGTTAGACGCCCCTCATCGCTGGAAGTACGTGGATGATTCTACAGTGGGCATCTCCATCAACAACACAGCCCCTGACTACACGCCCCTACAACACATTCTGGACGGTGGGGATGCATTTTCACACCTCCACCACTGCCATCCCACCGCCAGCCCTGGAGGTTGGCCCTCACCAGCTGCAGGTGGTTAAATCCACCAAACTACTTGGAGTCACCCTGGACAGCAAGCTGAGCTGGGGCAAGCACGTCACCACCATCATCAGGGCGGCTTCCTACAAACTTTTCATGCTGAGGCGCATGAAGGCACTGGGAGCCCCTTAAAGGTCGCTCAAGGACCTCTACACCACCTTCATCCTTCCCAGACTCCTCTACGCCTCTCCTGCTTGGGCTTCCTCCATCAATAAGACCCAGCAACGCCAATTAGAGAGAATGCAAAGGCGTGCATGCAGACAGATTCTGGGCAATTCTTACAATAACTACGAGCATGCACTCACCCAGCTGAATATGCCCACCCTACAGGACCGATACCAGACAAACCTGACCAAATTCGGCAAGTCCCTCCTCCACAACCCCCGTCATAGAGATCTACTTCCACCCGCCCTCCCTCCCCCCACTAGACCCACAAGACACCACAATATTCTCGTCCCGGTCAAAACTCGCACGGACAGGTATCGACTTAGTGCGATACCGACACTTGTGAGGGTCATTAACACCTCCATGATCACATGACCCCTCCACTCCCACACACACACACACACACACACACACACACACACACACACACACACACACACACACACACACACACACACACACACACACACACACACACACACATGTATATATATATATATATATATATATATATATATATATATATATATATATATATATATATATATATATATATTACAACAAAGGAGACAGCTCAAGGGCACAAAAAAGGAAACAATAATAAAAAAAGCCCATTGGTCGCTGCTCCTAAAAAGAATCAAAAGAGGTGGCCGAAAGAGGGGTCAATTTCGGGAGGAGAAATGTCCTGATACCCTCCTCTTGAAAGAGTTCAAGTCGTAGGCAGGAGGAAATACAGATGAAGGAAGATTGTTCCAGAGTTTACCAGCGTGAGGGATGAAAGAGTGAAGATGCTGGTTAACTCGTGCGTAAGGGACTTGGACAGTAAAGGGATGAGCTTGAGTAGCAAGTCGTGTGCAGCGTATACCTATTACTTATAGCAATAATTCAGCATATTCCTGTACCAAAGTTTTACAACGATATATTTTATTCATGATCAGTAAATCATGACTGCTGCCATTATTCAATGCCATCATATCACACTTACCCTAAATGAATCAAGTACATATTTGTTTATGTTTTCCTGAAAGCCGTGGTAACTTAATTTCAATACTAATACAACACAAGGTATCAGAGTAAGTTTAGTCTTCAGTAGCTTCATGGTTTTGGCATACTTGGGTTCTTCAGTGTTTGTATTTTTTAATTTTTAATAATGCCACTTTTGCGAAAGAAAATAATGATTTTGTGAAGTTATGCCTATTCTAAAATTCATGGTTGTGTAGCATTGAAAAATAACATATTTAAGGCAACTGAAATGTTGATATTGAGATAAATTTGGTAAGATGAACCACACTGTTGATTTTTGTCTCAGTTTAAGTGATAGCGTGGAGCGAATTAACCTAATATTATATGATAACTATCCGTACACAAGCAGAAACGAGTTTTTGAAGTCTTTGCAAAATGATTCACCCGTCAATTTTATTTATTTATTTATTTATTTATTTTAGATTTTCGGTCTATGGTGCCGGTATTCTTTCTTGGCTGGGCCTGATGGTCGGCCCCAGATAGAGCATAATAGTGTTTATAAATGTCCATGCTGCCCCCCGGAACTCATATATGAGCGTCTCTTTAGAGAGAGAATCTGGAGTCCTTGTTTGATTGGTAGTCTTCAGGATAGCATGTGGATAGCCCTAGACCACTTGGCGGCGATTGGAAAATCCCAGCTTTGGCGGCGGGTAGTATTGGAACCCGCGTTCATGACCTGGACGCGAATCCACGTCCTCCTGGATGCGGCGCCGGGCCGCTAACCACCGCCTCCCCAGTACTTATGTAGTCAATAATATGAACGGAGCTTATTAGTTTATTTTAGTCAGTATCATTATTTATTGCTTAAAGCTAAAATAAATTCACGCTACGAATCCTGACTACAGTTTCATGGATAGCGGCAGACAGCCACTCGCGGATTAGCTACCGACATATCTTACCCGTCCACACACGACACCGACAACCGACGTGTGCTGGACAAGGACACGTTGAGTGAGCAGCACCAACCCAAAGGTACCCGGCATATTCAGCAACACTAAATACACTTTACATCACATTCGACTTTATAGCATTGCTCTCAAACCACATTTCAAAGCATATTGTCATACCTCTTCTTTCAAACTCAAGTTAAAAGTTAAATGGATTCTTATAGCTGTAACAATTTTTTTTTAAATCGTCTGAATATTAATTTTGATAGTTTTTTTTTTACATCAGAGGACACGCCTCAAGGGCAATAAAAAGAGTACAAAAAAAAAAAGCCCGCTACTCGCCGCTCCTATAAAAGATAAAAGTAAAGAGTAGCCAAAAGAGAGGTCAATTCCGGGTGGAGAGGTGTCTTGATACACTCTTCTTGAAAGAGGTTAAGTCATAGGCAGGAGGAAATACAGACGAAGGAAGGCTGTTCCAGAGTTTACCAGTGAAGGGAATGAAAGAATGGAGATGCTGGTTAACTCTTGCATAAGGGGTTTGGACAGTATAGGGATGAGCATGAGTAGAAAGTCGTGTGCAGCGGGGCCGCGGGAGGGGGGGTGGAGGCATGCAGTTAGCAAGTTCAGAAGAGCAGTCAGCATGAAAATATCGATAGAAGATAGAAAGAGAGGGGACATGGCGGCGGAATTTAAGAGGTAGATGACTATCAGTAAGAGGAGGAGAGCTGATGAGACGAAGAGCCTTAGACTCCACTTTGTCTACGAATGCTTTGCACAGATGTTCGATTACGTATGAGAAAACTTTGATTCGAGTACAAATACGATACGACTTAACCTAATTACTGTTTTCAAAAATATTTTAATACAAATTTTGAATACGACTATCTTGTCCTTGTGTTAGACAAGTCACGACTTTTGTCAAGTCTTGCATTATGTGAGGGAAGGCATTATTATCATCATTTTCATCATCAGCAGCAGTGACTGTTTTCTACAAAGGCTGGATGAAAAGTGATGAAGGCCATGTAATTATTCAGGCAAGAGCTCTAAGCAAAATACTGCTGACGGGAGCTCAGTTCACAATCTCATTGGTGTCATAGCTAAGCTAATTTTAGACATCACTCAGTAAATACAGACACATGTATTGTGACCTCCCATGTCTCAAGAATAGTGAGTGCATGATGACATGAATATCTTATGAAAGTGAGAACACTTATGATATTAAAATTATGGAGCACTCAGATCCCTAGCACAACGACATAAAGACCGTGTTCCGCTCAGCTGACGAGGGCGCTGCACCCCTGACAGGATGCTGGTGTCTGAGTGGTGTTGGCCGCGCCGGGTTGAACGTGTTGGTGGTAGCGAGTGTTCTAAGTGCTAATCGGTTCACGGATAGAGAAAGTCATATCTGCCAGGGTTACTTTATTTGTTGTTGTTAAAAACAAACATACAAAGGTCATGGGCACAAACGAGACACATAAAATAGGTGTTTGTTTGTGTATGCGTGTGTATGAATGTTGTATTGTGTAGGTTAACATTTAAGTGTTGGTGCATACCTATGTGGAACAATGTGTAGAAGTGGACAACAGGAGGACATGGACGGACAGTCAAAGATAAACGAGGAACAAGAAAAACAAACATTGAAGACGCACAA